>NC_092423.1:57689641-57841847 GCF_036169615.1 Heliangelus exortis | reverse complement strand
TTCAAATTAGCTCCTGCCTGCCCCACAGATGGTTACAATCAGCAGTTTTCGAGTGAGTGCACTGAGCAGATGTACCTCTGTTTCATCTTGGCTCTTCCACCCACAGCTGACTTTCCAAGCTAAGAGGTAGTGTTAGCAGAAAACAATAAAATGAGGATGCAAAGCATCGCTGCTCTAATGTGAGACAGAGGGCAGCTTTTGCTGAGCTGCTCCTGACAACTCTCACCACTATGTGTATCTGTAGAACTTTATTGCTTAAGGATGTAAGAACTATTAGACGAGCCATGTCTGCAAAATTCTGGTAGTTTGGGGGCAGCTGGGGGAGCGGGACCAAATTCAGTGCCTGGCTTGTGACAGGATCCTAACCTGTGACACGTGCAACACGGCTGCGGCAGCGCCCCGGGGCAGTGCTTCAGCTGTGCCTCACAGCTGGCATGGGGAGAAGAGGAAGGGGGATGTCAGTCAGCAGGTGTGCATTGCTGCCCAGCCCCACTTTCGGTCATCTCTGTGTTCCTAGGGCTATGTGCAAGGGGACCGAGTGTGGCTGAGCCAGGCCTGTTGCCCCAAACCTGCTGGAAGTGCTTCCATCCACCCCAGGGTGCTGCCAGGCTGCTGCAAAGCCCATGCAGATCAGGGCAGGGCAACAGGAAAAAATGGACAAATAGGGTTAGCCCCAGGGGGTTGTTTATTTATTTTATTTTAGGTGAAAATACGAGTCACGTTTGCTCATTTTTTATGCTGTGTGCTGTTCCAGGTTATTTCATTTTGGGTGCTAGGTGACTGATTGTTACTTCTGACATTCTGCAGAGTAACAAAAAGCAGGCTGAGTCGTGCTTCCATTTAAGAGGATCACAAAATTCGTCATCGCTGGGCTCATCAGCCTCTGTGCTCCTTTCCAACAGCTGTGTGAGGTTTGTGGCAGAGGAGAGATGCATAAAGCTCACCAGGTTATGCCCTTTGCTCCCAGTAGCTGGGTCCCCACTAGAGCTGCCCATACTTCATCCAGATGACATCCCATTTCAGGTGTCAGCCATAGCATAGCCAGCCACATCCAATCAGAAGATGGAATCATCTTGGTTTTTCGTTGCAAAACTTTGCCTCACTGTGCGGTGCTCCTTCTTCATCTGTAATACCAAGAAGGGCCATTACCTGTGTGATGTCTCTGTGACAGGCAGGGGTGGAAGAGTACTCACTATATAGAAGCTCCTGGCTGTGTCTGACCAGCAGGTTCCATTGCATCAGCAATGATCACCCGTAACCATTAACTTCCAGTGGATAAAGTTGTCTCTTATTGGTACGTCCGGTTTCAAATATTCCCTGTTAAATGATAAAGCCCAGCCTGTAGTCTAGGTCACTGCATGACCATTTCAAGGACTTCCTCCCTTACTTCTCAGTGATTTCACACGCGTATGTTAGCAAACATGCAGCTTTAGGATCTTACAATTATCTTAAAAGCCAAAAGGTAAAACTCTGTGAGGGAGAATGGGGTTTAAAATTACATGGACAGGCCTACAGGAGATGCTGAGTTTTGTTCTCCTGAAGTGGCTAATTAATCTATTGTAGTGATAAAAGGGGTTGTGGTGGCTGCTAGAGGTGAAATGCGTGGGCAAGGATATCTTTCGCTGGGTTTGCAAGCAACTACATCCATCTCTGAAGACAAAGACCATGTCAGAGCCAAGATGGCTGGGGTCAGCAGTGTCCAAACCTCCCTCCTAGGGCCCTTCCAACCAGCCCATCCCTGCAAAGCTACCAGTAGAACTGTGAAGGATGAAAAGCACTGCATTGCCCTCACACTACTGCCTTGCAGGAACCCTGTCTGCAGCCTCCACTTTCCTGATGTGTTCCCCTCATCATGGCAGCAGGAGTAATGACAGTGATGGCAGTGTAATGTTGTGCTGGATGGTGAAAAAAAAAAAAAGACCTCATCCCAGGGAATTTAAAGATATCTGATAGATACAACATAAAAAAGCTTTGGCCAATGCAGCATGGGTGTTGTGCACAGTTAAACCTCCTGCTCGAGGCAGTAGTGGATAAGGGTGCTGCACCATGGGAGCAGCAGTAGAGCAGCCCACCCAGGGATACCACAGGGCTTGATTCACCCTTTTCAACATTGTAGTGTTTAATAAGGTGTTCCCTTTTTCTCTTCAAAGAATGCTAATGCTTATCTTCGCTATGCTGCTGTTACAAAACAGTGCTATTCTAGTTTCTGAGGGCAGCTGCCCATTGCCTCTCCCCAGCACCAGAGTCAGTCAGCACCAGAGGTGGGGTCCTCACTTTGCTCAAACCTGATGACTGCAGCCAAAGCCACCGCAGCAGCCAGGATTTTCTCTTTGCAGAAATCTAGAGTGGCTAAGCTGTGGATGGAGATTTATCCACATCCCTAACTGTGTCTCCTGTGGGCCATCAACAGAGCAGTGAGAGCAATACGGATGACTTGCCCAGCATCTTCTGAAGGAATGTCTGGTTTGTGGTGAAGAGGGTGCGCTGCCTGGCTCAGAATTGACTGATGGAGGAGGATACCAAAAGCACAGATGGCATTTCAGATCTCAGCTCAGTAATGGAGATCTGGCCATCTAACACCTCAACCTTCTTTGAAAGTCTCATCCCAAATCCTTGCCAATTATGAGACATATAGTCCAGAAGTCGAAGACCTGTGTGTGTGCACATGATGAAAAAAGTAGCGTTTTGATTTTCGTACGCTGACCAAAATCTGTGTGCTGGTGCCAGGGAACTACATCATAGTCTGCGTAGTGAAATGTGTCTATTTTGTTTGATAGGTTAATTCAAATTAAGAGTAAAATAAATACATTATAGTGCCATAAATGTCTGCATTAATAATACTAGGTGGAAATGGGAATTTGTTAGCTTACTGTTAATCAGGATAAGCATCTGTTTAATTTATATGGTTATATTTTCTCAGTTCACATATTTTAACAGCACCCCCAAAAAAATGTTTTCAAACTTATCTGGACTGCTAAAGTGTAAAAGCAAGCAGACCTGTTAAAATGGTCAAAAAATACATGTAATTTATATTTAAGCAGTTTCTGACTCCCTTTACTGAATGTGTATGATTTGTTATTTTTCTTCAAGGTTTGATATATTAACTTTTTTACCTTTTAGAAAAACCTTCAATTTAAACATTGGGCTTGCAGAACTGGCTGAAATACTTCTCACAGATTCAGACTTACACAGAAGGGCTATTGTCTTCTGCCCAGTGCCTCGGTATGATGTCATAGCACAGGTCTCTCTGAGTAAGAAGCTTTGATTTATAGCCAGGGCTGCTGCCAACACACGGTTCTCAGAACTTCGTACTAAATTAGATGACATAATGACATGAGCCCAGCGTCTAAGAAGGCATCGTTGAACCTTTGAAAACCAATTAGCACAGATTGAGTTGCTTATCAGACAAATTTAGAACTGTGAACTCTGTCATATTTTAAGATTCAAAACTGAGGACTATTTAAAATCATCTGTCGTCCAACCTAAGGCATTGTCAAGAAGCATTTGAAAATTCCCCATAGGAACTGAACTTGCACTTTTTTTTTTTTCTTTTTTATGGCAAGGGCCTGATCCTTCATCAGATTAAGTTCTCTTAAATGGGTAACATGACTTTTGAGTGTAAGCGTATGTAAAAACTGCTTCATCTTTTCTAATTAAAGTTTCGCAAATTCTGGCTTTTTTGCCACAATTTATCATTGGCACATCTCAGTGTATGGCAAATTCAGCCACAATTTTTCATTCTATCCAAGCTGAAAGTCTGAGACTAGGTGTTACCTCAGCACCACAGAGCAGCTTTTAGACAAAATGCTTCTTGCCATTTGATATGGCTCTGCTGCATTTTGGAAAGTCTGGTTTCTGCTAAAAGTGCTTGCAGACTCTGAACAGCTGTAGGGCTTTCCAGTTAATTGCCAGACCAGGCTTGTTGTGTGACAAAGACTGTCCCTTTCAAATGGTAGATTTTTACCAAGTTATTTAAGATTTGGAATATTTGATCTAGAGCTTAGTCAGGCTAATACTGTTCTCTTTCGAATATTAATCCTGAGAAAGTTAACTGTATTGTGTATCACATTGCATCCACCTGTGTGAAATACCCACTTGTGCAAGTGGGTGATGGTGGAAGTGGATACGTATCATGCCTCCACAGGGATTTGAGAATCAAACCCCTTCTTCTTGCTCTGGCCTGTATAGATTTGCACTTGATCAAGCATAAGTCATTAGGTAAGCAGTAACACTATCCTGGAGTTGGTCAGTAATCAGCCCTGGCTGCTCTGGAAGAACCCACTGGGTTCCTGCCTAGGAGAAAATGGTGAAGGTGAGCATGCAAGTTTTGTGCCCTTAACTGCTCACCCCAGCTAAGGAGCTCAGCCCCACAAAAGTCAGTGAGACAGCAGGTAGAGCATGTTAGGAGCTGGTAGCCTTATTACATGCAAGTATTTTAAATTTTTGGGGTAATATCATAGACACTGTTGTGGTAGTGAGTACAGGTACAGACCATTCCTGATATGGTTTTGGAAGATGTGCCTTGAAGTACCCACAGTTTCTGTTTTGGGCCCTTTGCAATCCTTTACGAAGTGGAAGTGAAGAGTTTCCCTTTTAAAGAAAGAATATAAAGAATATAAAGTGATTTACACGATTTTGACACTGTCAAAGTACTTTCAGAATGACCAGATCAGACCCACAGATCATTTGATTTTGGAAATACGAACACTGGCAAAAATTTTTGAACCTTGTGACTCAATTTGTTGAAGTTACATAGACTAGGGAGAAGCAGATACGAGATAGAGTGTCATGAACTGTTAACTGGTGTAGTGCAGCAACAGGTAGTTTATCTCTCCTCCATAAGTCAAATTATATTGTTGTCTATGTGAAACACAGAAGTTGAGGTATAGCCAGAAAGGAAAATGTGGATGTCTTACATTTCTTCTGGCATTGTTAGCTTTACAGGTCTGATTCCACATCATCTGGGTCATTAGTAAAGGTTTCTCCAGGCTGAAAAAAAAAAAAAAATCCTAAAGAGCTTCCTTCTTCAAACTGGTACCCTGTAAAGACATTTTCACTGGTTTAAAGGGCAGTGAGTGGGTACCATACTAGCTTGGTAAGATTCATATGTTCAGCCTGCACAGTGTTAAATGGCTATACAAATGGCAAAACACTCAAAAGTCAGATACAAATCCCCTCACCATTTCAGCATTAATATTTTACATCTTTCTTTGTGAGACCTATTCTAGTGTTGAGATTAGCATACAAACAAAATAAATGACAGCAAGTGGAGACTTCTTTTTTACTGTGTTGAAAAAGCACATTACAAAAGGTTATGGAGGCAGCATGGTTGAACAAGTTCAGACACCTCTAAGCCTAAGAGCAGGTAGTATCTGTCTATTTAAAGACAGTTTGTTTCCCATTATATGAAATAACTGATGCTCAGGGGTATCAGTTCAGAGTAATACAAGAGGACAATGTAAACGAATGTCAAATAGAATGGAAAACCTTGTTAATCTCAGATGCCTTCTTGTTTCCCTCTTCAGCTACCAACCACTCACCAGCAAACAAGCTACTGTGACTTACCCTGACTGGTTTTGTAATTAATATCAGCTTCTATTTTCCCTCTGAACTCTGAATTTGTCAGCTAGGAGTGTCCTTAAGATGCTGTCCCCATCTCCAAGAGAGTTTTTGGACTAACAGGTCTGGATTAGAATCCCTTCTGTCCATCAGTCTTTCACCCAGTCCAGAGCAAGACTTACTGGTCACCCTCTCTTAGTTGCAACAGGTGTATTTCAGTGTAGCAACATCTGAAAACAAATGCCCAGTGTTCACGGACACTAATCTGACCTCCAGATAGATTGCATGGCATTGCATTAATGTAGAAAAAGTTAACAGTGAAGTGACAAAAACTGGTGACTGGTAAACCAAGTAGCAAAGATGTGCTGTAGAAGAGCTACAATGAAAAATCAGCCTGAGGTCAAGAATTTACCTTCTTTAAAGTCTCCAACCTCCCTGCCACCAGGGTTATAACCCTTCCGTAGGTTATAACAAGTCAGACAACTCCAGGGTTTATTGGAGTTGAATTGCCAATGTCTGAGCTTGGAATTACTTAGCACAGGTGTTTCTATAACAGTGATATATTGGGAAAATTCAGTGTTCAACAACCATCATATTTCCAGCTGTGCTGTGGTTAGTGCTAGTACAGTGAACCTAATATAAAACATGTGAGAATATTTGCTAGCTCAGGAACTTGTTAAAGGTATTTTCTTACAACATCTGAGCTGCTATGTTTATCTAGGTGTGTTTCTTTGGTCTTGCATTTTCATAAAGGGTGTGATACTGGTTTTATAAAGCTGTCACTGAACCTGGAATCCGCTTCTCTGCAACCAAGTGCATTAGTAGCCCTGCTAGCCAGTGTACTGCACATGAGCAGGTGAAAATAAGATTATGAAGAATCCAATGACAGTCCATTATCCATAGCACGTTTGTCTTGAGCAGCACCTGTGCATCTGTTACATATATAGTCATGTTTTTACTAGGGGCGCTAGAAATCTTAAAACAAGTGTTGCAAGAATCTATATGTGAAAGAACATAAAAAGAGTAAAGTTAACAAGAGGCTAGGGGACTGTTAAACAAGGGTAGTGAAGTGCATTCACCAGCAGCAAAATTTGTGCATGTTAACAGAGATTTTATATGCACACATGCACACGTGCATTTTTAGGGGTTCAAAAGACTCAAGCACGAGCATAGTAAATGGCTGGAGAACGTATAACAGTGTTTGTAAAATACACTCTAATAAAAATACAGAGATGCTCATAACATTTTGAAAGATAATGTCCAGTGTTACTGTAAATTTACAGCAGTACCCTTAAGTGATTGCTGTTCCTGTGGATGCCTTTCTAGGAAAGAAGATAAATGCCCCTGTGCATCCATACTCAATTATATACGTTGAGAGTTGCATCTGGTTAGAAAAAATGCATCTGCAGACTAGCTAGGCCCTATTATTTATAATTTTTCTAGTAGAGAAAGTGAATGTCTTTTAATTAGGCATTGCATATGTTGCAGGAGAAGCAGCAAAGGCAAACCCTGTCTGACTTGAGAAAGCATCTCTACATTTGTCATGGCTGATTTGATGCTCATAGACAGTGATTCTGCTAATGTGCAGGTGGTATTCAGAGACATGTCTTGGCAGCTCAATTAGAGCCTCTTTTGGGTCAATGGGTAAAGCAAGCAGAGGAGTTTCTCTGGGACAGGAGTAAGTTTTTCTTGATAGTCAGAGACTGCATTCACATTTGTTAGGAGCTGGCATTAGCAGGTTGGATCGAACTTAGAATCATGGAAAGCTGTATGCAACTTACTGACTATTTTACACCCATTGGCTGGTGAGTGAGATTAAACACAATCATGTAGAAACTAAATAAATCAAATCCTTTTCTTTCAAAAATACCCTCATAATTGAAAACTTCTTGTACGTAGTAGTTTGTCATGTATCTTTGCAATTTTACTTCCACTGAACTCTGAAAGCCCTATCTCTACCTTATTATGCACTAGTTTACCAAATGTGTGGACATTTATCAAATAGGCCATCAGTAGCCACAGAAATGTGGTAGTATATCCAAGTTAAAATTCTTGCTTTGATTACTACAAATCCATGGTGCTCTTTGGTCTAAAGCTTCCACCGAAGCACAGCGATTTGCAAATAGATCTTTATAGCACATTAGTGCTGGAGGAGAGTCCAAAGAAAAAAGTCCTTTTCAATATTAGAACCAGCTGTGACTTTTTTGTGCTGATGACTCATTCTTTTTTTTCTTTTTTTTTTCTCTTTTTTTTTTTTTTTTTTTTTTTATAGGGTGGGAGAACTAGGCAAAAGACACAGAGTCTTATTCAAGACGATGTTTGTTTTGCAAAGGGTATCCTAGCCACAAGCCAACTTGATCATACCAATATGCAACTTATGTTTATTTAAAACTTTTTTCTTTTAACAGTTCCAATTATAAAAACAGAACCCACAGATGACTATGAGCCTGCTCAAACCTGTGGACCAATGAACCAAGGCTTAAGTCCCCTCTCTAAACCATACTACAGCCAGCAGATCATGATGCCTCCCGATCCCGGTTCCTGCCTCGTGGCTGGCTTTGCCTCCTGTCAGCAGAGGAACGCCGTGATGTCACCTTCTCCCAACACAAGCCCCAAGCTGCACGACCTTTCGTCCTCTCCTTACAAGTGCATCCCCAACACAGGCCACAGTCACCTTGGACTTCAGCAGCCCACTGGAGGTGTCCCCACCATACAGGAAGTGCCAAGATCTATAGTTGTGCACCCAGGCTCCCCCGAGCAATCATCTCACATCATGCTGCAGCCGCAGGTGAGTCAACATCTGAGCAGTAGCTGTCCCCTTGGTTATCAACAAACACTCTATCCCAACAGTCCCTCTTCTCCAGTTCCATCTGTTACCCAAGAGCCAACCTATTTGCAGTCCTGCAGTCCAACTCATTCATCCATAATGGGTCAACAGCAGCAGCAACTGCCGAAGGTTCACAGAAGTGAGTCTCCAACAACCCAACCACTGTCATTGCCAGAGTTACATCAGGAAAGTAATCATAATTTGGCCCCTATTCCTGTAACGATCAAGCGAGAACCTGAGGAATTGGACCAGATGTACCTGGATGATGGTAAGTCTCCACGGCATAGGTTTGCGTTCAACCATGTTACTCTATCAGTGAGTTCCCTTAACCTTATCCTCCTTTCGAATCCTGGTGGAAAAAAGTTCAATTAACAGCCTGGTGGAATGGTGCGGACTTTTGCTTGGATTGTGTCTATATGGTAAAAGGCTCTTTAATTTCATTTGCAATAATGAAACCGTGTTATCTAAGCATTAAATGCTGTTAGTTACCATAGAGCTAGCTGCATGACTGATAGCTATGTTGCAGTAATCTTAGTCTTACAGTCTTACACCCATGACAGTGACCTGCGAAGCTGGAGTGAAAATATTTAACATTGCCCCACCCATAATGCAGTGAGACATCTGATGTGCAAATCAGTTCACTGAAACTAAATTATAAACTACCCTACTTCAGTTGAGAAGTTTCAAATTAAAAAGGGAGGCACAGCTTTCAGCATAACTTTTTAGTCTGGTGGCATCTGACTGATTTTATTCTACTCTTGTGGACTTGCTGTTGCTCTTATTTTTTTTTTCTTCTTTTGTAAGATTCTATATGTATGCACCACTGAAAAGTTAAAATGCTGTGATGGACTTGTCAGACTCTAGTTGCCACAGATTTATTAGTCAAGTGTAATAAAAGGCATAACCTGGAATTTGAGTTTGTGACCTCACTGAACTGTGGTTTAACACTTGCTGCTAAGTATCTCAGTAGTATTCTGGACCATCACCTTCATGCAGTACATGAGTTCCCTTCCAATAGCCCCATAACTTCATATATCATGTTGTTTGAATAAATGCCTTTGAAATGGCTGCATTGAAACTAATTAGTGCCAAGGAAAATCTGAATGTGATTGTCTTTCATGAAGAATTTAAAGACAATTCATTGCACTGTTTTTAAAGAAGAGTCATTTAGTTCTTCTATTTTAAACAGCATGAAAGTCACTGAATTAGGATTACAAATGAATGTTCTGGAGCTTGAGTAGCAGCCTTCTGCTTTTCAGCTCTAGGAAAATTATCATTATTGGTTACATAATGGACAGGTCTAAGAAATTGTTCTAATTAGTTCAGTTCACTGAAGTTTTGCACAACACATCTTTTATGACAAGGTGTCATATAGTGTGCATTTTTACCACATATCTATGCTATAAGGAGAAAGATTTCAACAAACCAAACAAGAAGTATACCCAGCCAAAACAACAAGCCAAATTTTGGTTTTGAGAGTAATCAGAAGTTATCTGCGGAAGAAAGAAAACACAGATAAAATCTAAACCTGGTCTATAGCTGATTTTCTACAAAAGCACAAGAAATGGGCAACCTTTCTGCCCCACTTCTTCAAAATCCAGCAACTACTTCTCTAGCCATATTGTGAAAGTTGCCTTTGGTTTGGCTCTTCTGGAGAGATGGAACTGCAGCTCAGGGATGAAGGGTAAACCTCCTCAGCCATGCCTTCTTCAGGTTTCTCCTGGAGGAACAGAGGAACTTCGCTACTGTGTGGAAAGAGTTGCTACTGAGAAAGAGGTTATTTTTTTTTCAGCAGTGCTCATTCTCTTCCTCTACTGTACACAAGTGCACACCAATCCTCTGACAGATAATCAGAAGTAATTGTAGAATCCACCATGTACATCTACACTGATACTTGAAGTTAACCTTGAAGAAGTCTTCCGCTAGCCAAATGCAGATATACTTCCCTTTGGCATCCAGCAGGCTATCGAAGTCATTCTTTGGCTGACCACAAGAACTACAGACCCAGAAAGAATTCATAGACGTAACAGTCGTGCTAACAATATATAATAGAAAACATTAACCTAGTAGTTCCAAAAAATGACACCACCAGTTGTCTCTAAGGATTGTAATCAGTAATCAGAGGAAGCCCTTATAAAAATCAGGTGTGGACTACAACTGTCCTCTTGTCTGAGTATTTGAATAGTCAAGAGAGAAAGTACGTAGCAGAGAGTCTAAAGGAAGGAAGTGTATCTTGTGGGACTTGGGTGGACCAAGATCCTTTCTCCAAACCATGCCTTATACACAGAGCACAGGAGCACAAAGCTGTGAGTCAAGCTGGAAGCCCATTTGGGTCTATGCTATATGCATTTCAAGGAGGCAGCCTTACCACCACCAGGGCAGACACTGGTTTCATACTGTGTTCAATTGGATGTAACTGCAGGCTCCCATGGAAAGGGTGGCCTCAGTCTGTCTTCCCCTTAGCCACATGTTCTTGCTGCTTCCTTTGAGTCATATCAATTGATTATGGAGCAGCAGAGCAGGCTAATGGAAAATTAAAATTAACCTGCCAAAAATAGCAAAACCCATGTAATTTTCCACTGGGTCAGCTTATGGAACCACATCCCCTGGGTCCAGTATCTGGGTCCGGCCCATGAGATGGGCAGGAAGCCTGTTGCTGCCAGTCAAGGAGTGTAGCAGGACTGCTCTGAGTGGCTGCAGCCCACCCCTAGGCTGGAGTAAGTGCAACTTGAATCCACATCTGATGTCATCCTCCCCAGCAACTCTCTAATCAACTCATCCAGTCTTAGTGAAAAATCCCCTTCTCATGCTCATCTCTTAGTTATGGAAGGACAACATCTGGGCTGCCTTGCCCACTCTCAGAGGGCAGTGTGCCCACCACGGTGGCTGCCTGGAAACCACCAGTAATTGCTCCTGGTGTCCCACGTAGGTGCTGTTCACCAAGGTCTGCACTGAAAAGGCAAAACACTCCACATATGCGATGCCTTTGTTCCTGGTGCCTCTTCATTCAGGCCTCTGGCCATGACTGGAATGAGGGAGAAAAGGTTTTGCAGGGCGGCTCATACGAAATAGGAGCAACTGGTTTTTCTTGTGCATGGTTTTTGGGGCAACCGGAGATTTTAAGCCATTACTATTTTTTCTTGTTAGGATCATATCTGTCTTTAAGGGTTTTCCTTGTTGGAGGAGTGGGTAGGATATCTGTGATTTATGACCATATTCTGAAAACCAGAAATATCAAATCATACCCATGAGTAAGGACAGTCTTTTTCTTTTTTTTCTTTAGATTTATTGCCAGACTACCTCATTATAATTTGTTGTCTTACTGATAAAGTTCATATCTCTGCATACAACATGATTTAAACTTTGTTTAGTATTTTTTATAAACTTTGCACCTGTGAACAATATGAAACACAGAGAAAGCTAAGATGTACCTGACTTCTTTCTTGCTTGATACATTATATATACCCACAATTTAC
Organism: Heliangelus exortis; assembly: GCF_036169615.1. NCBI lineage: Eukaryota > Metazoa > Chordata > Aves > Apodiformes > Trochilidae > Heliangelus > Heliangelus exortis. The sequence continues at coordinate 57,829,985 of NC_092423.1, read as the reverse complement.
CTCATCCCTGGAGTAACTTAAAAGTAACAAAATGTTTTAATAGCATTAAAATTAAATTGTCAAATCATCACTCTGTTAAAAAAAAGTATCTTCATGGTGTCTTGTAGCTATTTAATGCTTCCAGTTTTACCTGAAAGTACTTATGAAGTTTGAGGTATAGACACACCTAACATACTCATGGGACTACCAGACAGATAAAATACCTAACTGGTTATGCCAGATAATATTTGATAAAATTTTTTGGTTGCTTCTTTACCACTTTGGAGAGGTTTGATTTATGTATCTAATATATGTATAGCAGTCTTGGGCCAGGCATATACAGAAATACTTTTGGTTTCAGCTTATGGGATCAGAGCAATATTCGTTATTTTTGGCCTCGAGGATTTCCAAATATAGACCATCTATACTGCAGAATATAGATGGAAAAAAAGAGTCAGGGAGTTTGTATAAATATATATTCTGCATGTGATATTTTTCTGCATAAGTAACAGTGAACAGCTGAAGTGATATAAAGGGAGCACCCAAAGAGGTTTCCATTTTGGCAAATAAGTTTTGTTGTTGGCAGAACTGTTTGAAATCAAAATCTACAGTAGCCACCTGGGCTACTTATTAAATGTGCTGTCCTTCTTTGTATGTGAATATATGATACAACACATAGAACATGTTTAAAGCTCACCCCGTAAAGTGATACCTGATATGTTATGGCTATGCTCTTGATCTTGAAAGGTATCTGGCTTGTATAACAGCACTTGTTTCAAATAATTCTTAATTCAGTCTCCTGACAAAGTTTCTGACTGATTCCCGTTGCTGCTTTCATGGCAGGATTTGATTCAGAGCAGCTGAAATGTGGCCTTTATGCCTGGTTTTGGTCCTCTTCAGAATCTCTTGGTCTTTTGCAGCGATTTAGGGAGTGTCTACGGACCTCCTCGTGCCAGGCATCCTCGCAGACCACACCAGGGCTCATGCTGGCTCCATGTGCCCCTGCCAGCTCTGCCCTAAACACTGATGGTTACCTGACATTTCCCTTTCAGATCTAACCTGGGGGAAGTGCAGGGTGCTGGGGTGGTGGAGTTCATGGAAAATCCTAGTACAGGCAGACTTGGGAGGGTAGGGGGACAGAGGGGCCTCTTCTGTACAAGTCCTTGCAGTAATTGCTTTTAAAAGAGAACACATTACTTGGGGATCAGTGAGTCTGATACAGCCTTGTGTGGTATGAGGTGGAATTGGAATTGCTTGAAGAGATGGCCATTTTGGGGAAGCTACAATATGTTGAGAACTCTTCTGGGTCCCTTGGACCAGTCATTTTCTCAATGGAATGTGAAAATTTACCTGATTTATATCTCACTTTTGAATGTGCTACTGTTGCTGCCCCACCAAGTAGGATTTGAGTCAAAAGCTGTTCTAGCCTGCTCTTGAACTAATCCTGCTTCTTTTCTGTTGACCAGGATAGCTCAAATAATTATTCCGAATTTTAAATATTTTTCTCAGTGATAGAAGAACCCCCAAGGCAGAGGTCATGTAGGCTAAGTTCTGACAGCTTTCAGGATGTCTAGGCAGCTGGGAACTGGCCAGGCTCACAACAGGAGATGCTGACAGTGACTTGAAATTACCTTCCTTATCCCCATTTCCCTTTGGTGGACCTAGTGCTGCCTGGGTGGAACACAGAACTGAGCTTTTATTACGCCAGGATGGAGAGAGTTCAATTAGGTATGCTAAAGCCAAGAAACATTTTTCAAGTTGCAGTTGGCACTCCCATCAGTTATTACATTTTTTACCTGCAGCAGAATGACACTCAGTTGTGAAATTATTTCCTGTCATTAGAAACATCAAAGAAAGCAGTTTTCATTACAGATGAAAATGAAGCTGTTTCAAAAAAGCAAGAGGGAAACACATTGGTATCAACAGGAAAAAATATATGTCTTGCATTCTCAGCAGATTTCAAGGTGTATGGTACATGCTATAGTGATCCCATTTTTTACATTAAGACACAGAACTTTACAAAACCAGTTTTTGACTGAAAATAAAGCAGCAGCCTGGAGGATTCTTTTATCAAGGTATGCTGGAGTACTGAAGCTGAAGATCTTGTCTTCTCTGAGCTTTGCTTGGATTCTAATTTCAACTTTTGAGTTGCAGTCCTAGTCATGTTGAAATCAAAGGCATGCTCCCATTGCTGGCAATGGAGCCAGGGTTCCACCCGACATTGAAAAAACTGTTTTCCAGAATGCCCCAAGTTGTGTGTAGGAGCCAGAACTGGAATAGCAATATTTGAAAGACAGATCTCTTGTCTGAAGAGGTGTACACTAATTCAGCCTCCTCCTGCCCACGCAGGCACATCTCGATCCTGATCTTGACTTGATCGGATCTATAAATCTTTGGGTAGTAAGATGAAAATACATAGGCCATAAATGAAGGTGTCTGATGTTTAGATATGTAGCTAACAAAAAGTATCAGAACCACATCATCATCTTTCTTAAAACAAAGAGGCTTTTGTTCTTGTGATTGTCTTTGCACAGCTGCAAGTTTTATAGCTCTATGCCAATGAATGCACTCATTGCAACTTTTATTTTACTCTGAAAAGGTAAATTGGGAGCATTAAGTCCCCAATAAGTATGTAAAAGTGGCAGAACCACAGGTAAAGTGTTACTGAAAGCTGCAGCCCTGCCAGCCATTTCACTTTAAACATGGCTCTTTTAAAAATAACTTTTGCAGTAAAAGCTGTAACTCCTGGATGTAATATGAGCTATTGCTAATGTCATTTCCATGAATTGCTTACAGTGTTGAACTGTTAGATGTCTGACAAGTCCATATATCTCCTATACAGTATATATGAAAGTTTTTTGCCTCTAAACCATATGTTATTTTTTCACTCCTCTATATTCTTCAAGTGCACGTGGTTTGGTGATATAGTTTATTTGAACAGGAATCATAGCAGACAGAATTATTCTTTTGCTGAAATGTATCCTTTTTCATATATCTCAGCTTCATGATTAAAGTGATAGGCTTTCAAGGCATTAAGTTTAGTCTGCTGCTGCCACAATTACACCTTTGAAAACTTCTGCGTGTGCTCAGTGATTTCCAGTAGTCCAGATGTCATTAGAAGAACACGCAGGTAGTCTGTAAAGTCCAGTAACACTGTCTGCGCTTTGGTCTGGCTTGGGTGAGCTTTTTCCTCACTCCCTCTTGGCCAAGCCTCGTAGTTCTGGGAGAAAACAAATAGCTTTCCTCATGGAAAGTTTTACTTAATCTGGCATGCTGCCTGAGCCTAGACCCTCCTCATCCTAACGATGATTGAGAGTGTACATGCTACTGTGATAAAACATGCTGAGTCGTTAACATTTGGGGCTTGAGTTGTACACGATGAGTAAGGGAGGACTGAAGTAATGCATTCAAGTCAGACCTTCAGTGAACTTGCACGTCTGGGTTTGAAGGGTATCCTGTTACATGAAACCGCACACCCGCAGGATCGGGTTTTGCTGTTTCTAGCAGATTTGCTGAATTTGCTCTCCCTGGAGGCCCACCAGAAGAAAGTGCCCAGAAGAGCAGCTGAGCTGACCAGACTAGGTGTCATTCCTGCTTTTCTCCAGTCCCAGGTGTGCAGTTGCCCACAGAGCAGACCTGCCTATACCTCTTAGCTGCAGTATGCTGTGAAATTTAGCAGCAAATTTGGCTTTCTTCTGACATCAACACTTGGATTTCCAGGAGGTCCTTGAGTCTGAAGCTTTCAAGGAAGTGTAGAGTCCCTTCAGGGAAGTTCTGTGTGCCTCCAACTTTATTGAGAGATGGTAGACATTGGCAGAGGGAGCAGGAGACTGGCCAAGTAGTGGGAAAACTGCAGGAATCAGCAAGCAGTGCTTTGCAATGTTTTGATACTCAAGTGTTTTTGGTGTTGAAAACCCAGCATTTGCATGATGCACATTTGCACACACAACTTCACATTAAACATTTTGAGTCATTAAGTGTTCAGCTGAAGCTGTGTTGCACTCCCTCTTTTCAGCTAAGAGCCGGCTTCACGCTGAAGCCCTGCTAGTGGCTGTACAGTTAGCTGGGGAAGAAGTCACTTCTCACTCCTATGCCTTATTTGTTCTATTTCCATAGTAATAGCTGTTGGCATTGCTGTTTCAAATGGTAAAGGTTTTGTGGGTTATTTTCTGTAAGTTTTCCTTGGCAATCAGGGGAGAAGAAGTTGCTGTATCTGAGCCTTGGTAACATTTACATCTGCTTTTAGGCCTGTGGGAGTGCCAAAGTAAATATGTGGCTTGCAGAAGCACAAGCTTCATAAGAATGCATCGTTCCAATGTAATTAATTTTAGGAATACGTTGTTTGCTTGAAGTGTTTCTGCTGAGCTGTGCAGTGTTCACTTGTCAGGTATGGCTGCGTGGCTCATGTACGGCTCTCATGTGCTTGAACTCATCTCAGTAACACAGCTCTCGGGAAGTTGTTTCAGAAAACCCCTCTTCTCCAGGGAGCAGAGTCTCACACAGGGCTGAAGCAGGGCCACCAGCTCAGCCCAGCAAACACACGCATGTCAAGAGGAAGCACTCTCATGAATAAACTCCCCAATTTCACATTCGGTGCTCTTGGCTAAATACTGGCAAGAAGCTGGGGATCACAGAGCAGCAGCAGCACAGGGCCTGCCTCTGCTCCCTCTTAAGTCAATAACACCATTCCCTTTGGGTTTGGTGGGAATGGGACCAGGCATATGGCTGGTAGTTAAAATGCATAATAGGTGCATTCATTGAAATCTCGTCGCTGATAGACAGGCAGAGGGGGAGTCTTTCCTTGCAGATTCCTGCATGGCACAGTTGATTGTTTCATCTGTGTCTGCCAGACAGCTGGGGGATTCGGTCATGGGCCTGATAGTGGCTTGACCATTTCTGTCAAGAGTGGGCTGTCTGATAACCTGGCTCCTGCTCTTTCCTCCTTTCTGAAGAGCTAATACTGATTGTAACCAAAGCAGGCACTGGCTTTCCACACCAGCCTTATCTCCAGGCTAGGAGGAAGCTTATGAAAGAAAACAGCCCCTCAAAATGTTCCCCTCCTCCTCTGTCACTGGGGAAGCCTGAAAAGTCTGGACATTGAAAATACCTGGATGCAGTTGGTGAGTAAGAAAGACATTAGGAAAACCATGGTTCTGTTCCCTGTTGGCCAGCATGGATGGATCTGAGTGCAAACCAAGGAGCTGGACCAACCCTCTGCCTGCTTTACAGGCTCTGCTTTGTTGGTAGGTCTTCTATATTTTGCTCATGTTGAAACCTACTTCAAGACAAATACCAGAAAGTGAAGTGGTGGTGCAACTATGTCAAAGTTCTCAAACTATATTGTTCCTGAACATGTGAATTTCAATATGAGCACTTGAACAGTCTTGAAAAGTAATTCTATAGACTATCAAAGTCAGTAATTAGTGGATTCAGTTCACTGGTCCTTATGTAGTTATAGCTCATGTTATTCAAGTCTCACATATGCAGAAGAACATTCCTCACTTGCCTTGTCTTTGAACAACTGAAGGATGATTTTTCTAGTTAATTTTGGTCCTTCTGGAGCTATATGGGAGTACAGACAAGACAAGATTTGACCCTTCATGTCTGTGCTGTCCAGGTTGCTCTTGATCTTAGATTTCTGTGGGAGCTAGTGATAAAGATTGGTTCCATTTCATAACTCTTGTGATATCTTGCAGAATGGGTATTGCAGTAGATATTACAAATCAATTTTGATATCCTGAGAGCAGCAGTCAGGTTTTTTAGAGCTTTAGGGAAAATACATGTTTCACTGCCACCTCATAGCAAAATCTTCTGCAAATTAGAAAAAATGCCCTTTTTGAGTCACAAGAAAAGCCTTGGTTTAACTTGTATTTCTATCCTGTATATGCAAATCCAGGCACACATAAAGAATGTGTGCACGTATACATATGTGCATACGTACACAGACATATGTAATGAATTATAAGACTCAGTATACTAATTTTTTTTCTTCTCTGAAGTCATGGTGGGTGAAAGTGATGTAAATCTCTTCTATTCATGACTTATTTATCTAAAAATCCTGCAGGTATGCTTGCTGCATAAAATCTTTCAGGAACATGAAGTCAGGTGAAGCCCATTCTGTTGTGCACAGTCTCTGGACTGCAATGTGCATTGCAGCTCTGAAATCTGGCTCCATACTTCTTTATGCCTCTGAGATGCATTTTTTAACTGATCCTGAATGTTTTTCAGGCATAGAGCTTTTGTTATCCAGCTATTCTTTTGGCATACTGAAGAAACTGGTGAAGATGATCTTGTTGTTAGTTGGCCTTTTTTCCCCTGTGAAAACTGTTCCACCATGCTACTGCTATTCTCTTGGGGACTTTCACTTCTGAGCATCTGCATGAGCCATTAAAAATTTCTCCAGGCATCTTCTCCTTGTAGCAATGTCTCTGGGTTAGTAATAGTGGCAGGTTCAAATGTGCTTATCAATCTAAATGATCATATGTGAAATTGTCATTTAGAAGGAGGTTAGCAGATAAACTGTTTCTGATTTTTTTTTTTCCAGTTATGCACACCCTTGTTTGTTTTCTTCAAAATTTCCCTGACTCATTGACTGTTAACTGTTGTGTGAGATGATACAGAGCTGTCCCTCAGGCCCAAGCAGTCAAAGGCTGGAACTTCCTGAAACTGCTAGAGTTGATGCAATGCAAGTTCACATTGTGCAGAAAGAGTCCAAGCTTTGACTAAATGTGTCTCATCCAGAGACTACACGAGGTCTCTGAGAAATGGGGCCCTGGAAGGGCCACCAGAGATGGAATGGCAGCTCTGGTCCAGCCCCTGAGTTCCTAGGCAACCTTGTAGAATCATGGAGTCATTTTGATGGCAAAAGACCTTTAAGATCATCAAGTCCTAGCACGCTGCCAAGTCCACCATTCTTTGAAACAGTTCTCAGTGATTTTTGCCTATGTTTTCTTCCTTGTGAGCTATGCCTATGTTACTTTCCTTGAAAGTATGTTAGGATGAAACAAGACCTTATTGAAGAGCCAAAGTAAAAGAAGCAAAGATGATACCAGGGCAGAAAATACCATCAGCTACAGGGAGACTATACCTTTTGCATCAGTGGACAAACGGTAGCAATATCTTCTTGAGAGGATTTTACAGGAATTTTCCCATTTTTTCCAGAAACCCAGGTTGGGCCTTTACAGGCCAGACAAGCAGAACTATAGTCTTTTAAAATCAGAGTCACAATTGGGTAAGTGTGTCAGTTCACCACTTAGTGGGAACTTGCAGACCTCCATTGTTGCCAGAAAAATTGCTGGCTTCTGCCCTACTTGGCACATAGCCAGAACTGTAGAGCTAAAGACAACCATCTCCTTTGCAGAGGGTTTAGACTTACTTTTTGCAATCCAATATCCCAGATACTTCACACTATTTTGATGGCAAACTCAAGTCCTAAAGATGAGCCAGCAGTGCTGAAGTAAGGGAAAGGTTTGCCAGAAGGACATGCTAATGTGAAAGCATCTTCTTGCACTATTTTAGTAGCTAGTTTACAAGTCCAGAGATAGCTGCAGTCCCCAGCTGAGTCGGGGCATACTTTCTGGTAGAGCCAGAGCTGTGTGATGGAACTCTAGGATGCTCAGTGCAAGCAGGGGCTCTGCGTGGGGCTGCACCCTGGCAAGAATCAGGCACAGCATGGGGATTGGGGAGCTTTGTGACAAGTGCAAGCACGTGTGTCTGTGTGTACACATTTGTAGTATTTAGGGAACATACTAAAAAAAATAGAACCTTTGTCATGGTGCTGTAGCATGGTTACCAAGCATTTTAAAGTTTCAGACTTGTACTATGGGTGTGAAGCTACCTGGTGGTGTAACTAGAGTGAAAGAAGGCGAAGATGAATTTGGAAGGAGAGGGGAAAGGGTTAGTGTGGGTGTGAGAGGAGTTTCTCTAGAACTGAAATGGTAAAAAGGTGTAGTAAAAGCTGAGAATTCTACTGCCATGGGAAAGTGTTATCTGAAGAATACCTCACTTTGCATCAAAGTAATTCAAGTACAGAGAAAAATGAGAGGAGATGATGGAATGAGCCATGTTCTCATTAAACTATTATATTATTGGAGAGTGTATCTGAGCAGTAAGGAGTCAGAGGAGCCTGTCTGTTTATCTATATTGATCTGCAGAGAGATATAAATGTATTGAGGTAGGAGGTTTTGGTGTTTTTATGATAAAAAAGAAGTGCTAGAAGTGGGAGAAGTGATCAAGCCTTTGACAAGGCAGAGTAGGATTTGTAAAGCTCATTTTCAAGGTTGTACAACTGAAGAATAAGTCAGGAAATCCCTTTACTTTGCAACTTTCGAAAGATGGCATTCAAATTGTATTTAGGACATGATCCAAATGCCATGAAAATTTTTTCCATCAACTTTGATGGATGTTCTGAAACAGAATGTCCTAAATCGGGGAAAATATCAGAGACACAAGTAAATTAACAGAAGAATCACTGTATTAAAAAAAAAAACAACAACAATTAGAGCCAACTATTTTTAAAAATAAAATTAAAAAAAATAAATTAAATTAGAAAAAAATTGAACATCTACTCAAGTTTCCAAAGGCATATTTAATATTAACTTGGGAAAAGCACCTGGACTGAATGGTGTCTCATCAAGAATCTCTTAAGTGTTTCCAAACCAAAATCATTCTGGCATGTAAAAAAATATGAAAAATCCATTCAACTAAAAAGAAAACTCCTCTCTCAACCTTCCCTACCAATTAATTTTGTTATGGGGAATATCACCATTCTAAACCAGAGAAGTGACACTGTGTGTGTTTATGTATCATCCCCTTTTTTGTTGATTTTTAAGATCTAGTACCTGCCCTTGTGTAACAGCACAATTAGCTAACAGCAGGGTAGAGTTTATTACGATAAATAATATTTTGTATTCAAGCATTCAGCACAGAGGAGAGTTTGAAAAGTTAACTGACAGTTGGTAGAGATGCCAGATTCCCTTCAAATAAATCTACAAATGGAATAACTATTTCTTTGGGTTTTTGGTGGAAATTTAGGGGAAAAAAAATCTGCTTTTGAAACTTGAAGCAAACTTATTTTCTTTTTTTATTTGAGTCCATAAGATGGTAGGAGACAGGACTGCCCATGTCAGATCGTGTGAATCTTTGGTCAGTCAGCTGAGAGATCAGCCAGCTGTATACCTGTTGTTTCAGTGGCTATTTATGGTTTCTCTAATGATGAAATCTAGATTTCGCAATGACCAAAGTGGTTTCTCTGCTGTCAGTTAAAACCTAATTTCAGAGAGTAGCTGGCAGATGCTTGTGTTGCCAAACGAGGCTGTGTCATTCTTTCTGTTGTGCATGGTCCCCTGAACAATGTGCTTATTTTCTCAATAATGTTGGTGTTCAGAAAGTTGTCTGAAGACAGATTTAAATTTCAGATGAAAAAGGTTCATTCAAGGGAAGCCTCACTGCAGGGGGAAAACCCCCACACCTTGACACAGTAAAATGATTGCCAGAATTCTTCAAGATATCTAAATAGGAATATTTCTCATGACATGGGAAAAGACTTACAGATTTTATATTGCTGCTGAAAAATTAAAATCTTAGAGTGGGAGAACTTACCTTTGATTTTACTTGATAGAGACAACTAGGATAAGTCAGCATATATCCATCTGTATGGAGTGCAGCTGCATTGTTTTCTACGTGTTCAGACCATCAAACCATTTATTTAAGAATGAACATCTAAGCTGCGGGGAAGAGTCTTCTAGCTACAGCCTTATTTGAGAACACCCCATTTTAAGTACAAGCAGACATTTCTGTGTTTCCTTTTCTTTTCCTTTACAGCCTTTATTTATATTGTGCATCTGTACCTCACATGCCAGTGGAAATCAGGAAAGGAAATTAATTTGTGTGAATAGACTTCATAAAATTCATTATTTACCAGTAATGAAATCCTGGTTTGCAGAATGAGAAATAATAGGGCTTTTCCAAAATATCTTAATCCTTGGCTATGATTAGTGTCATAAAACGAACCATTCTTTCCTATGTGTCTGAAGTCCAAACTGCTCCGTGTAGCTATGTGATATTCTTTCCAGTCACATGTCAGTAAATAATTGCAGTGCTGCTCTTTACTCTGCCTCCAACCTTCACTCGCCTTTCTTGAACAAAAGCTGAGAATTGTGACAGATTGAAGTCCTTCTGTGATCTGATCTAGTCTAGTTTGAAAGGAAGATTGATTAATCTTACCCCCAAATTCCTTAACCAGTTCACCATGAATGTTCTGCTTTAAAAGCATATGTAATGCAGCACAGCCATAACAGTGGTTAAAACAGGATTAGGCAATGCCTACGTATTTTCTCACTGTTCATGCTTTTGCAGAAATAGAAATTCACCTTCTTTTTTTGTGATATTTTGGCTGAAAAAAACCCATTTTACCTAGTTTATATTTTGTGAGTTAGGCCAGAATATTGTCTAGTCTGTTTGAACTTGGCCAGTTTGTGTAATTCTAGTTGTTACTACTTGTATGTGAACCAAGGATGATTCTTGTTTTATAGGAGCCTCTTCTGAGGATGGGAAGAACCAAGTAGATAAGAACATCTTGTTTTAGCAATTTAAAATTGGCAGCTGAGCTGTGTACTCAACAAAACAAGGATTTTTAGGCCTAGATAAATGGTTTAGAATCTAGAAAAGAAAGAACACATGCAACTAAAACCCTGTGTATCATTTTCCACTATTACCTTGAAAGTGGGTAGGGCTCTAGGATCAAACTGTGACTGCATGCATATGCAGTAAAGCCAACACACTGAAGTAAATACAGAAATGTTCTTGTCCTCTTTCAATGACAGGAATCAGAAGTGAGTCTGGTGGCATCAGAGAAGTTGTGTATGCTTCAAAATTCAGGCAAAGTAAGAGAACAGATCTACTTGTCTGCTTCCTGTATCAACATTAAAACATTTCCAATAATCTTTAGGGAGTAATGAGCAAAATAGGATGTTTATAATGCAGTGACAGTTTCTTCCCTGCCAAGCCATCAGTGCCATACCTTGTGCATTTATAAACCACTTTTACGTGTCCGTAAATGTGATGCAAAGCCCACTTAAGTGAATGGGAATTCTTCTGTTGTCTTGTTTGCTTTTTGGATCATGTTACAACTTATAATCAAGAGAATCTATCACTTAGTGTTCCTTTTAAAACTCCTGAATTTAAAAAAATGCATTAAAATCTCTAATACTGGATGAAAATTTAGAGGCACAAAAGTTAATGCAGACACAAGTTACAGTTCCCAAAGTAACCCTAGAAGATTATATTATATTGATATGTAAAGGTTAACAGCACATACACTAGTCTGAAATATCTGCATTGTGCATGCAGTGTCACTGACTTGCAGGGTTTTAAGAACTCTTCTGTTGTTTGGATGTGCTGATATTTAAAGCAGTGTTTGTGTTGGTTACACGGCCTAGGCCAAAGGGATCTCCAGAAACCCTACGTTCTTGCACATTGAATAGTGTATATTTTGGGTGAAAGCACCATGCCCATTTCTGTTTCCCTTTACGCCAGTAGGAAAGAGAAATTTCTCTCCTGGAGCAGTTGTTGTGGAGGTATGTAAGGTCCCTTTCTGCCATCTCTTGAGTTGCTGTACTCCTTCCGTAAGGAGACAGCGATGACATTGAATCGTGCATTGTCCATAGAAAGTAGAATAAATTCAACAATTTTCCATCTTCTGTGAAGTTTTTCAGTGAGGCATGGGGCCTTCTTTACGTGTGCATAGCTTTCTGTTGTATCTTTCCACAGACAGCCATGACAAAGAGAAAGCATGAAAGCTTCTAGGGCAGAACATTCATCCTTGCTTATCTGGCCCTCAGAGACATTAACTAATCAAAGAATAATACTCCATACAATAGGACAAGTGCTATAAAGCTACCTCTGTTATCCCAGTGAACATAGAGACTTATCATTCCCATGACCATTTTACAGCATTTATTTTCTTTTGACAACAACATCCATAGCCTACCGTGCTATCAATTCCAACAATGAATCTGATGCTGGCTCTGTATGTTATCGGCTCCCTAATAACTGTCTTTTTTTCTTCTTTTTTTTTTTTCTTTCCCACCCCATTTGTGAGAAATTGTCCCCTGGAGCTCTTCTCTATCAGGCCCCTGCAGCTGCTGTTATTTTTGATATGGCAGGAAGTAGGTACCGGAAAACAGTGAGAGCTCACAGTGCTCAGAAAAATCTAGAAATTCCTCTGATTTGCCCCAGGGTCTGGGTCCAATAAAAGCTGGAAAAAAAAAAAAAAAAAAAAAAAAAGAAAGAGGGAAAAAAAAAAAGAAAAAAGAGACAGGGGAGTATTGGTGGGTGGGAAGGCCCAAATTGAGAACTGCTTCTGGGCTGCGTGTGTCAGGAAGAAGAGTTTTAGCCTTCTGTGAGGTACTGAGGGAGATGTTTGACATGGCCATGCTGCAAGCCAGGGAGCACTTGGCTGGGAGAGATGTTCCACACCATTGGAGTGGCAGAGCTGGGGCCAGCATGTGGGCAGCCCTGAGCTGGCAGGTGCTGCTGCCGGTACCTTCCATTGGCAGTGCAGAAAATCCCCTCTGGCCTCCCCAGGGACTTGCATTTCTAAAAGTTCTTCCCTTTTCTCTGCTCTCCCCTCTCGTGTCCGGTGTGTGCCCCTAAAGCAGATCAGCTTACCATTGGGCTCCCATAAATGTTTTTAGCAGCACTTAGCAAAGGGTGCCAGACAAAGTTACTTGTGGAAAGTCACCAGAGCAAGACAACTTACATCACTACTACTATAATTATTGTTGTTACTACTGCCATTACTATTGTTATAATCATTTTACAGCTCAAATGGGATACTTCTTAAATCTTCTAGAAAAAGACATTTTTAGACACTTTGAGTACTTTTAAAAACTTTCAACCCTGGAAATGACTTCTAAAAGAAAAGAAAAAAAAGAAAAAACTATCAAGAAAAACACCTCCAAACGTTTTGGTTCAGCAAGTGGCTTAGAAAACAAAACATCACCACCTCCATACACAAAGGCATACATGGAAAAGATACTACCTTTAGAACTGGTTTTAATAAAGAAATCTTCCTCTTTGCCTCTGTAGATAAGGAGGAAGATGTCTGCCCACAGACAGCTCACACCATTAGCAATCTAGTTAACATCTGCAAATGTTTTAGGGAAAGAAATTACACTTTGAGACATTTATTTTTTAATTACGGGCTCCAGATGAGATTTGTTAGAGAAGGGAAATGTATCCCATAGCGACTGATGTCAATAGCAAGCAGTCCCTAAAGCCAGCCAGGATTGGGAAAGCCATGCTGTTTGCTGCTCTTGGCACTGCTCCCTGCTTTCACAATGTCAAACTTAGAACTGCCTTTATATGCACTTTCCATTTTTTTTTCCACAGTAGCTGTTGCCAGCAAGCTGTAAACTACCGTATATCACTCAGATTTAAGAACCTGAACTTTAAAACAAATTAAACTCTTGTTGACATTGTAATAAAAATCAGAATCGAACTGAACAGCTCAGTAAAATTGCACTTCAATTATTTTATAGATTTAAGATTGTTTTCTAGGATTCCCAGACTCCCAGTACAGCAAAGTTATTTCCTCTTGGCAGATGTCTGGAAAAAAAAATCATTGAATGGATAAAATTATGTGGTAGACACTAGATTGAAGCCTAAAGGGAGGAAATGGTGTCTCCCCAGCACCTGTAAATATTTGCTTTGTGTCTTTACCAGAAGAGCCTTTCGTCTGTACTCTGAAAATAAAAAATTTCAAGGTATTTATTTTGTGAGTTTTTAAGAAAATAGAATTTTCAAAATAAATACCCGGTTCCCAATAAGGTGTTTATTTGGTTTTGAATGAGAATGGCAAATGGGGGTCTGACCCACCCTTCAGAATCGTGTCCGAATGCAGGAAAATGCGTTCACTGCACAAGTACTTCCGGTCTCTGGCCTCTGCTTATCTTTCATTTCTCTACTTAGAAGTTAATGTTGGGTATTCTTTTTATTTTTTTTTCCCTATTCTGTAAAATGGAAACAGAGGTTTCCATCCGATTAATTATCAGGTTTCCATTCTTTATAATGTTTCCTCTTAAAGCAGTTTGGAATGAAAGTATTTCAGAAATGTTAGACAGAAGCTACTGCAGATAGTAGTTTGTTTCATGTAATTGTGTGTTGCACGAGGTACTGTGCATAAGAAAGGCTGTTGAGCGGAGCAAACAAGGATCATTTTGTGCAATCTTTCATCAAAACCCTTGTTGCATCTAATTTTTTTTCCTTTCATCACATCAGTGAAATGTCCTTTACTTTCTGTGAAGCCCCAGCTTGGGAAGTGTTGCATCCCCAGGGTCTTTAGTGAGAGCTGAGCACACTTGCTGGGTCATGTTCATACCTTCTGTCACAAGGATGCTTCTAAAGATGAGACAGATGTTGCACATTTGTAAGCCCACAGCTAGGTCCCGGGGTCTGCATGTTCTGGCTGAACTCTTCTGGGAGATGCTTTTCCTTCCAAGCTATGTGCAGTTGTGTGGATTTTCCAAAGCTGCTGTGTTGGCTCTCTGTGTTCACCTCCTGATCTGAACTGGCTGACTTGACCTGACTGAATCTCACGTAAGCAGCCAGGTTTTTTCACTGTAGCATTAATAAAAAATTTAAAGCTACTCTTGAGTTACTGTTAAAGCTCTTCCACTCATTTTGTTGCCTGGACTACATCTCCAGGTGCAGGCCAGATTCGTACTGGAGTTTGGCTGCTGCCAGATCACAGCGCAGGCCGTGGAAGCACACTGCCAATTACTCAGAAAGAGGCAGAAAAAAGGCAGAAAAAAGTCTGTCACACATTTCAAGTGGTTGCTTGGAAAGTGTAATGCAAACATTCTAAATAAAATTTCAGGTCCTTAACTGTGCTTAGGACATGAGTGTTGTATGCCTGTGTTTCTCAAGTTCCTTTTTCCTTGTTCTCTAGTGCTGGCTGCAGGTTTGCCATGCTTCATTCTTAGGGCAGAATAAATTTCCTCTCATGGAGAGCACTGAGGTTCAGCACAGTTCTTGTGTCAAGCACTGTGCTGCAAGAGGGAAGTTTTCTTCTTACCTGGAAGCCTGGCTGTGATTCTTAGAGAATTTTTGCAGCCATATCTGGTGGTTTTTCTTTTGTTGACATTGCTCTGTCTTTCAAGCCTAAGGAGCCATTCTGCAGCTTAACAGAGCATGTGGGAGAAGGCAAAAGAGGAAAAGACACTTTGCCATGTTTGCAGCTCAGTTGCGGTGGGTACATATACAAATAAGAGTATTCTTCCAGCTCTAATTTGAGATGCTTGCTATAGGTGGTTTTAGCATCTGAGGAGTACTGAGGTCTAGGAGCTGTCTGGATATGGTGGTTTTCACAGCTATGTCTTCTGTGCTGGGAAGAACACGTAATAGCACCCAGGTGATTGTTTCCCTACTATGGGCCAGCCTGCATTGATCTGTCTCCAGTGTGGCTGCACTAAATCAGCCTTCGGATAAAATCTTCCCAGCCAAATTGGATGGGGTTTATGCCATGAAAAGGTCTTTACCTTGTGTAGTTAGTGTGATGAAAAACTAGTGCAAGAATATCATTAACCACTGCCAGAGCTCTTCTCCAAGGAGCCCTGATGGAGAGGATGTGCATTTCTCTTTGCACTGCAGCACTCCTCAGCAACAGATGCTGCTGTGGTTAAAATAAGATCCTGTGGCATTATATACAGCTCACATTATGCTGGCGACCAAGTTGTCATGCCACAAGCAAGTTTATTGCATGACAATTAGCCTGCATAATTTTTTTGGAAGGCTGTTTTGCAGCCACTGGTGCAGATCCCTCTATTTAGCCCTGCTTGTTTGTCCACTGCTGGAGATAAATATCTGTGTTTGATCAGTTAAGGATTCCCCCCAGCCAGCCAGGCTTTTTCCAGCCTGGCTCCCAGGAGGCTCATAGGTGGATTTCTTTCATCAAAAACATTACAGATTTTATTAGCCCCACCCAAACTTTCTATTCCATCGAGCAGCATGTGGCCACTCACTGAGTCATCTCACATCTCTCGCTTTGTCTGCCATTTATCTGGATTTTGTTATTACCCATTTATATTAGTGTATTTCTTAGGGCGTGGGGGGGAAATTTTTGATGTCTCTAGCAAAGCAGAGCATGCACTTGATTATCCCTTCCTGAGTGGTACCTACAAAGCTCCCAGCAGTATGAACTTCAGGTTTTGGCTGCCTTAGGTAGCATTTGCATAGTTCTTTTGTTACGTGGAAATTTTGTGTTAAATATCTCTATTTTGTTTCCCTTATGAATACTCTTAGGAACATAAGCACATAATTTTGGTTAAAATGTTTTAGGGTTAGCAAAAAAAGTTCAACTTTCATCACAGCCCAGGTGGGAATGTAACCTAACAGTGCTTACCCCCCAAAGCAGCACACAGGCAAATCATATGTTGTATATGTGGCAGCATCCTAGTGTTGTCTCTGCCTGGGTGCCCTGTTTCTTAGATGATGTGAGTAACAGAATTGATCTTTTCTTTTTAGCACATACTTTGAGATTTGCTGAAAGGGTTGTAAAGAGATGATGATGATGATAAGGCAAGTGGTGTTGATTGAGGACAAAAAGTCTTCAGTGCTCAAAAAAACATCAGAGACCCTTTTTCTGCCTGTCTACAGAGTACTTTTAGTCTTGAGACCCAATGTCACTCTACTGAAGTGCATCAGACTTTGAAGCTGGTTGAGAGGGAGAAGAGCTGAGTCTCTTGACCATTCTCTGACATGGAAAGTAAAGGGCACTTAGCAAATACTCCTGTGTGACCCAAGGTGCTTCTTTCTCTCTTCCATTCATTATTTCTTTTCTTTATTTGATATGCCCAGCTGCACATGAGCTGTTTTTTTACAAACAGCAGCACAAGGTGGTTCATTTTGGAGGATTTCAGATGATCACTAGGGGCCACACTATTAATACGTAAAGTCAATTAAAGAGCATACATGCACATCCCATTGATTTGATTTAGAACTAACAAAAGCTTCAGTAATGTGCAATTACAAGAAACTTAATGACCCCGTTATATTGAATGCAACTTCTTTGGCACCTCATATGCTTTGATGAATTGCTCATTATGTGCTATGTTGGAAAAGCTTTTAAAAAGATTAATAATTCTGTAATCGATAGAGCAATTCAGTCTTACTTGGGTTTTTTTAAACTCTTCTTTTTTTTTCATTTTTTCTTTTTAAATCAGTAAGTCATAGAGATTATGGATTCTATATTGCTCCCCTTTTTCCTTCAGTAAACCCAGAAAGATTAGCTTTTCTTCTAAAGCTAATCTGTCACTTTTCTAGCATGTGACGAAACCCTTTCTTGCACAATGTTGAAAGTTCTGCACTGCTATGCAATTACCATCTGAGGTCCAGCTACCAGCAGAAATCACTGGTGCTGTGTGCACACAGAAGGCTCCTTGGGCAGGAGGTCCCCAAGTAGCAGCCTCCAGCATTGGACTGATGGCTTTGTAGCATGGATCAGACCCTCTCCCTCTCTCCCATTGACTATTTGTAAGTTTCAGGAGCTGCCAGACCTTGGGATCATCAGGTGGGCTTTAATATTGCTTTTCTATCTGTGAGATACTTTGAGAGCCACATGTTTCAAATGTTGTTCAAGCTGCAGTTGACTGGCAGTAGGGAGGAACAGTAAAACAGCAAACCTTGTGGGATAGGAGTAGAAATGTGAGAGTAAAAAGGAAAAAAAGGAACGTTCCATTTCTGTTACATTTCAGGGTTTAATAAATACTGCCAGAGAGGTCTGGAGGCTAAAACACAGGCTAATGCAGAAGTGCTTTTAATTTGTTTTGATTTTGGATCCACTGTTGTCATGCTTTGGGGCATGATTCACGAGTTCTTAATGTTGGAGTCTGACAGCACTATTTTACCTTTGGGCACTGACTGGAAAGTAAAACCAATCACCAAGATCCATTTGTATTAGTGTATGACTTATGGGGGGCGCTAATTTTTGGTGTCTAGCAAAGCAGTGCATGCACTTGGTTATTGCTTACTGACTGGTACCCAAAAATCTTCCAGCAGTACCAGCCTCAGGTTTTGGCTGACTTAGGTAGCATTTGCGTAGTTCTTTTGTTGTGGAAATTTTATGTAAAATGTAAAACATGTCTGCTTTGTTTCCCTTACAGTTTCTCCTAGGAACATAAACACATAATTTTGGTTAAGTTGTGGTTTATTTGTCCATTCCTCAGCCCTGCCCTCATGCATATGTGTGTGTGTGTGTTAAATGTGTCTTGTATCATAGCAGGGCAGATCCTGAAGCCTCTGTGCAGTCCAGACACAGCCACTCCAGGCAAGATTGGCCTCTGAAAATCCCTGTTGACTATCTGATTCTTTGCTATAAAAGCTAAACCAGGTGTAGCACAGCCATCCACAGATTGAAAACAAGCTAAAGTTTAGACTTCAGTCTGCTGGGAATCACTGTGGCTCTGCTGATTCCCAGTGCTAATTCCCAGTAACTGGGGAATTCATCCCGAAGTATTTGCAGAGCAAGAGATGCAGGACTTCCCTGGATTTGCATATGGGAGAAATGAAACCAATCAAGGCCCAGGAGTTCTGGTGTGGTATAATGAGACTCATTTAGTCTGGGCACGTAGTCAAGAGCCTTGGTAAAATTACTGCTACAGTGCTGTCATCACACTGCAGCAAGTAACTTTTCCCATTAGCCTTCCACAGGGCAACCGCTGTGGGAGATACTGCATTTTTTGGAGTTGTTGAGACAAATAAGGCAGAGGGTAGAGCAGGCAGGAAAATGACTCTATGTTAAAGGCTGTCATGCACCACAATACCATCCATCACGCCAAGCCAGTGTTCATATGGGAGGATCATGTTTTATTTAAACCTGCTACTTGTTGTCACTCACTTGCTCCACTGTCCTATTCCCTCTTTCCAAAAATAGCATGCCCTATGGTGGTATCTTATTATGATTAAACAGATAAAAATAAGTTTAAGGTTTAAACACATCCAGGACATCTGAGGTAATACAAGATCTGACTTCTTTATGGAATATGTGAAGTTATATTTTCCATTGCTTCACGAGACTTGTTTTATTTGTTTTTTCATTCAGTAAGCTTTAATGTGATCTATAGTTTTGCATTACAGGCTGGCACCTCAGGAATTTTAATCACGATTTTCTGATATTTTTTTTTTTATTATTCACAGGACAATACTCACTATGTTTGAAAAAAGAATTTCTCTAGGGCAGCCCTATTGTTTTCACTGATTTAAGTAGCAGCCCTGTGTTGTTTGTTGCAGTTTTCATACGTCAGAATGGACTGCTTCCTATTAGTAGTGAGGAAGTACGTACCCTGATAAAAACTGTTGGATTTTACTTGTGTTATGGTGGTTTTAGCAGGAGCTTCATTTCTTTATTTTCTGTATATGTGCCTATATTTAGCCAGTTTTCTCTTCAAATAAAATCTGTACATGGAGATAAGGGAAAAACAGCTTTTCCTTCTTTATTTCTCCTTCCTCTGCATTCATTTGCAACTTTGAATTCCTCTTCAGTGATGCTAATATGTGGCATTTCATCTGAAATGAAGGGAATACGAGAGCACAGGAGCCTGATGGAACAAGATGTGGCCCCACTGATGGAAAGATCTGGAAGCAGTAATTATATACCTCAAAGTGAATGTCATACTATGAAGCATTACTACAGGTAGTGTGGTGCCAGTGTGTAACTTGTAGACTCAGTCCAGGATTATCTTTCCCTGTCCCTGTTCAAATGCTGAGTAGTGACAGTGCAGCCTGAGCTGTACCCAGTGGAGAGGAAAACACAGTCCCCACTCCACCATACTGATGAGCAGGGAGCTGCTGCCAACAGTGGAAATTCAAAACACTTAGGGGTACGTCTGCACTGTGTGATGAGCTATGTGGAGACATCCCTGACCTGGGAGACACTGTAGCTGCACCAGTGTAATGCTTGAGCTACTGAATACTGATGGACAGAAAAAATGATGAGCCAAACTGAGGCAGTTTTGCTTCAGGACTGCTGCTCTTTTCTGAAGGTAGCTCAAATGTGACACCTAGCTGTGCAGTTTGACCCATGTCGAACATAGTCCAAACGTGGTATCTAAGCATAGCACCTCATTGCTTGGGCAGTTACACTCACCTGAATTATGAAGCATTATTGTCCAAACATGGCAGAATTTGGGTGTAATTTCACACATGAAGCTTAAAAGATGCAGGTGGTATTACTTGTATTTTCCGTGACGGGCACCAGTCAGATTGCTTTTGTTCCTTTTTGGCAAGAGAACATTACCGCGTCTGAACCTCCTGTTTTGGTTCTGCTCCATGGTATGGATGGTGGTCCCCAGTGGTTGCAAGTAGACATGAAGTAACAATCAAAGGTTAATTAGTCATCCATGGAAAAAAGAGTGACAGGACCCTAAAGGCCTGGGTGTCTTGGGATATGCCATGTGGCTCTTCCTGTTGATAAGGAAACTGAAAACCATCCTGAAGGAGCTGAGCTGATGCCATCACTGTTTACACAGGAACATGGACATGTACAGATCCAGGTCTAGTGAGTCACAAGGTGTCATCTCTGCTCGAAATTTCTCAGTGCCCTTTTGCTTTAACTCACGGCCCTTAAAAAAGAGAGGAGTGCAGGGTTGTGAAGCTGACTTGTGAGGAAGAGACAGCAGTCAGAAATAGGCACAACTGTAAATACAGCCCACAGCTCTGCTATTCAGTCTCTGTGTAGAAACCTCTCTGGGCCACTGCTGAATTGGGTTGAAGACAATTGAAGAACCGTCATCAGCTTCCACAGCCTTCAGTGTGCAATGTGTGAAGAGCCAGCAGACTAAGCCAGCCAGAAACTGGAGCCTTAATGTTACTGCTAACCAAATGAACAGATACAGAATATGTTTTCAAAGTGGCACCATTCCCTCCCACAGCTGTAGCCTCATCTCATTATAATTGTGTATCTGATAGTTCTCAGCTCACCTTCCATTTTTTGAGACTTCTGGAAACATTTGCCTGGAGGAGTACAAAGTCTTCCAATACATGTTAGTGGTCATATACAAGAAAAGTAGAATTCTGCAGAAGCTTTACGAGTTGATGAAATCCATGTACAGCCATGAAATGTTAAAAATATTCAATTTCCTATGAAGTTCATATCTATGTATGGAACCCTTAGTTGTTCAGGTGTGTCCAGCTGTCCTGTTCTGTTCGTTAACCCAAACTGTTGTATTGGTAAGACACTGATTTAGCTAATTAGTAAAGCAAACTTTTCCATTGCTAGGGCATTTAAAAATAAAATTTAATACAAGAAGAAGGAACTCCTTATTAAACTAAAATGTGGTATAACAGCTCACCACATCCTGCTACTGTGGCATCTGCTGTTTAGCAAAGGAAAGGTTCCTCTTTCAGACTCCTTGACAGGTAAAGATGCCACGTAGTATCTGCATTTCTCAGCACTATTGTATTTTGATTTTATGTCAGTGGAAAAGCTGAACATGACAATGGAAAACACCAGTTGATGGAGGGCATTGTGGGGAACCGTAGGTGTTAACTATAAAAGCAACAGTGGCTCCCTTCCTTAAAGCCAGCAGAAAAAACAGTGAAAAAAATCTGATGGCAAAGGAGCTGCAAATGATTGTACTCATCTGTTTCATCTGATAAGGATCAACTTGTTGCTTTAAGGGAAATGTGCTAATCTAGGCATTGAAAATTACACATCTCGTATGCTATCCTAGATCTGCTCCTAAACTATACCTATGGCTTCCAGCAAGCCAGAAAATTCTTTGGATCTCATCTGTTCTGTCTATAAAATCGGTCTTTAGAGTACTCAGTTCAAGTTGTTTTAAAGTGAGTTTACAGTCTTTGCAACCTTTCTTGAAAAAATAGTGCATGCATTCAAAACACAGCTACTCCTGCAGTGGTACTACAGACATGAATGGATGTATAACCAAGCAGCAATGGAGTCAAAGACCAGCATTTGCTTTAGGAACGAAGCTCAAACCCAGGCCAAAATACCTCTGTTCTGTGCAGCACACACAATTCTCTTGTAGTAACAGGTTTGTAAGCCAAAACATCAGCATTCAAGGCAGCAACCATCTGGCTCTCCTCAATTATATAATAAATATTTTATTAGAAAGTTGGGAACTAAGAGAAAAATACCAATTTTTTTTTCTGCATGGGCAGTATATTTTACCTCTTCAGGGAGTTCTGCAGTGGTCCTACAGGACCAAGTGGAGCCCAGTGGATGCTAAAGGGAAGGAGCATGATGAATGGCAAAGGAGATGGTGAACAGGGAAGTCAGCTTGTTCACATGACACATGAATGAAATTATAATGAAAAAAAAGAGAAAGACTTAAAATAATGGAAATTTTTTTTTTTCACTGGCACCCTCAGACTGTGGAATCTCTTGCTGCAGAAACTATGAATGCCAAAACAGCTTCAGAAGGTTGTTAGAAAATTTATAGAAGTAAATTCATCAAAGTTCACTAGAAACAAGGATGCAGTCCTCCTCTTTCTCACAAAGCCCTCCAGCCGAGCAAAAGTGTACTGAGAAGGCTTCACTGGAGATGTGCCTGGTTTCTATGCTCTTTCCCAAAGAATTCACTACTGGCTGTTGTGTTAGATGTAACAGTGATACATCCAGACCAACATACAGAGCACTTCAGCAGATACTTCAGACGGAATTTTTGATGTGCTGTTGGGAAGGACCACCTAGGGTCAACTTACAACAAGAACATTTGATGTTTTCTTGCCAAAAGAAAAAAAAAATCAGTTTTAACTCAAGTTGTAACTCAAACAAAACATTCCAAAACCTTCCATTAGATCAAAAATAGAACACTTCCTAACAGGCAACCAAATATTAGTATGTTTTAGAGTATTAAAAGAAGCAATTTTTTCTAGAAATTTGGAAAAAAAATGTGGATGCTAAAGACATTTGAAATTAATTGAGAAATGTAATCCATATTTCCATGTTGTTTTGACTGACTCAAAACTGCATTCCCCCCCTCTGAGCTGTGGAGGGAAAGAGGAGCATATTCATGAGAGTGCAGCTGGAGGCAATGGGGAGCATCCTTCTAACTGAGCTCAGCAAGTATCACCCAACACACTTCTCGTGTGCTTGCCACCTGTTTTTCCCCCAGTTCCCATCCACCAGAGGATTTTCCTTCCAGCCTCAGGTGCTTCAGTGGGCAGGGTGGAAAAGCCTGCTCTCGGCACACTTCCCCTTTCAGCTCTCATATTTAGTACTCTCTGCTAGCAGTCTGCCTCTACAAGGTTGGCTGCTTTGGCAGATCACGTACTGGGGGCCTTGTGCTTACACACTTGTCCCTTTCTGTAGGTTTTTTCCACTGTGTTACAGGGGAGTTTTTGCATTTTCAGTACTGCAGTGGGTAAGGGGGAACAATTGACAGTGAAATTAAGAGACCTTTGTCTGAGCCACCGTCCACTGTTTGCCATGGATGAGAGGGATGTTGAATGGACTTTTGGCAAGTTTGGCCCCATTTGATTGTGAGATCAAGTGGCAATGGATGCACTTTGATTGGGGCTCAGCTAGTGAGTCCGTGCTGACTTTGCGTAGTGGCTGTTGTTGAACAGCTCTCAGATGGGTGTTACAACCTGAAGACAAAGAGCAGACTTCAGCACTACTCATCAAGGTAGCAGCAGTCCACCTTTGTTAAAAAAGTAACGTCATAAAAATGAGCAATAAAGCCAGAGGTCTAATATGTATCCTGTTGATACAGTAACAAAATTTATCAATAACAAAATTACAAGTGATTTCATCTGGGATCAGATTGGTTTGTCTCCTGAGAGCTGGGGAGAGTGTGACCAAAGGACTGCAGTGGTCTCATGGGCAGAGCCAAGGAGAGATGGTCTCCCAGCTAAAGGGAAAAATCACATCATCCCTAGTGTAAGTCATCTGTCCCACAGCACCTGAGTGACACAGGATTCAGCTGAGGGTATGGGTACCTAATGTGGCTGGAAAAGGCACTTTTGAGTGCCCAACTGATTTTAGAGATTGACCTTTGCCTCTTAGACTTTTATGTCTTGAAGTTGCTTCTAAAATGCTTAGTAACTAAGTACTTTAATATGGGAAAGCTGGGGCTGACAGGATGGGGGATGTTACTTTTTAAAGTTTTATTGATTAAAGCAAATGAGTACCTCAGCATTAGTCTGATATTTGAGATACTGGCATGCTAATCCTGACTGAGGTTGGGAGCTCCTCAGCTGTTTCACCTTTCCATCCCCATCTGTGAAATACCAGTGATACTTAAATTTACATTTTACATAAGAATTTAATGCTTCTACCTGTACAAG
Source organism: Heliangelus exortis (assembly GCF_036169615.1). NCBI lineage: Eukaryota > Metazoa > Chordata > Aves > Apodiformes > Trochilidae > Heliangelus > Heliangelus exortis. The sequence continues at coordinate 57,805,700 of NC_092423.1, read as the reverse complement.
CATCAAGAATTATCTTGAGTAGTATCTTAACTTTATTTGCTGTAACAGAAACTTTGAGGGAAGGTTGACTGACATTGTGGCCCATATGAAGATTTGTTTTTGTCAAGTTCAACACCAATATATTATAATGTCTTTTTGTTGTATACCAAATGTTCCCTTGAAAAGTTTATCAAAGAAACTATCTTTACAAAAGCACCATGGAAAAGTCCTCCCACAGAAGTGCACTGTTTGAATTTAAGGCAGATACTCAGTCCCAAGAGCTGTTTGGAGTCTTACACCATGTAAATGGAGTAGCACTTTTTTCTGCCTTCAGATGCAAGTGGAGCAGTCTTTGTCACAGAGCCAGGTTTGCTGATTGAATTTGTTTCTGCAGTTTGGTAATATTAAAGATTCTATAATAATTCTCCACAGCATTCTCAAGAAAAAGTACAGCTTTGTATTCTCATCTCATTTCCATACTGCTCTTAGTTTGCTGCCATAAATTAGTCACCAATACAACTGGTATTTCCTTTCTGAAGTATGATGTGAGTATCCATTGGTTTCCAGAAGTGGTTTCAGAGGCCAGGACCTGTGACACAAATCCTGACTGATTCATGTGTTAACAGTTACTAAAAGTGCAATAAGTCTGCAGGAAAAAAAAAACCAAAACAAACAACAACCAAACAAAATCCTCACTAAAAAAAATCCCACCCCAACTAATTGCTTCAGGAAATTGGTTTTAGATGGGCTTGGTCTTTTCCAGTAAACACATCAAGTTATCATGAGGACTGTGAACTACAGCCCACAAGGAAAGGAAAATGTGGGCTTGTCAGTGGTGCTTCCATGATGTGGGCATGTGTTTCCCACTTCCAGCAGTGTTAGGGAAGCTCAGAAGCAGGAATAGCCCTACTGATGGCATTTTGTCTATCTTCATGCAGTCTCTGCAGGGAGGTGGAGTGGAAATAATAGGAATGTTGTATAGACCACTGTAGATGGTCTTCGCCAGGTTCAGTCATTTCCTGGCCATCTGCCAAAAATCACAAGCTGATAAATGGACATAATTGGAGTGTGAGAAACTGTATTGCTTGATGATCTTCAGGGGAGGGGGAAAAGAATGAATGAAGACTTGTGAATAAAGAAAAAAAACTTTATCAGTGGAGGTGCAGTCTGACTGGCTGATGCTGAAATAGTAGACCTTGGTTATCTTTTCTGTGCGGTAGGGGCAAAGACTGTGTGTCCAGCATGTTGGTGACATGAGAGAAAGGTATATGTTTGCATGTGTTACCAGCTCCAAGGGATGGGCAAGCACACAACAGTTTCTCTTTTTTTTTTTTTTTTTTTTTTCCTGGTGTCATCCTACAGTGGAAGAAAGTCAGCACATGAAGTTGTAGTCTGTATCGAGGCATCACAGCTGCATACACCCAGGCTCAGTGGCTGGCAGCTTTCTGCCATCAGCACCTACCTTGTTGAACATACTTTCCATACAGTGATTTTTATGGAAAGTGTACCTTATTCTAAGATTTTTTTTGTTTCTCTTTGCTTTACATTTGCAAGCCAGTTCTAGAGCAAATGAAATGTTTCATCTGTAACTGATTTGAAATGTTAAATATGTCTGATGTAATCAAGGACCTGGGATGCTGCTGTTCTTGTGATGTCTGGTGTTACACAGTACTTAGCATGTTGATAACCTTGGTTAATGGTGGTGTTTTGCACTGTGATCAGCCTGTACTAGCTATCTCGTGATGTCATGCTTACTGATCAGAGCTGTACTGATGTCATCAAGGAACCGATGCAAGTTTGGGGGGCCCATGTACTGAAGACACCTTCCCGAAGCAGTGACATGCTAATTGATTCCTTTTCTCTTGTCTTCTTTCTTTGCAGTAAATGAAATTATAAGGAATGACCTTTCCAGTACCAATGTCCATTCATAGCTTTCAATACTGGCCTAGTATGAAACCCCCACACACTTTTGACTTAAGTGGTGTGTCAGCTCTGAATAAACTGAAGACATTGTCTGGTACCACTCTGATCTTCCACCTTACCGAATGTCAGGAACTGAAGATTTACCTCTTGCTTATGAAGAAGTAACTTCTCAACTTCAACTGATAAAACAGCTTCTTTAAAGAAAATCATCTCAAAAGGGAGAGAAGGAAGTATGCTTCAAGATGGCACATTTCATGGGACAAAACTAGGAAATCCATCAAAATCTGACTGCTTCTTCCCAATACTGATCTTTTTTGCATGGCATCGCTGGAGTACAGCCCTGGAAGTGCCTTATTTTACCAAGTTGTGGCATCAGGGCGTTTTAATAAGCTTTGAATTTGCTACCAGTGTTGGTAGGTACAGAAACTGTAGAGCTTGCATTCTGCAGTGGTATTTGAAAAAAAATCCATAGGAATCTGCAGCAAAGTAGGGAGAGCAATCCCTACTCCAGTAAAATGCGTTTATGAATTACAGAATTTCTTCAGCTTTTCCTCTGCTGTAATGTACAGCCCGTTGCCTTATTCTCAGTGCATTTCAAAAGCCTCTCTATTTGTCATCTCAGTTTTGTTTTGTGTATTGTCTTGATTATGTGGTAATTAATCATAGGGTTGTTAGTAGCAGCATGTTAAGATTTTGATTTTAATCTGGCTTCAGTCATAGCACAAGTGAGTTAAAGAGCACAAACTAAAAAAGGTTGATGGACAAAAAATCGAAATCTATCTATTACATGGTAGATGAATGTGTATGCATGTACATACATACTAGTATATATGCATATATTTATATATGACAAATAATATAGATGATTGCCTAGTGAGGGCACTGGATTTAGCAATAATTTCAAGTTCTGAGAATGCATTTCAGATCCACAACAAATATTTCATCTACTTTTTGGGAGGGTTTGTTGCACCTAAGGCAGGTATGCATTTTCTTTCCTCATACAGTTAAGCAGGCACTTTAGATAGGCAAGAAGGATGCATACAAGATACACGTTACTTACCAAATGACAAAATAGTCATAGTAACTGTAAATACCATTATGGAAGAATGTAAAATATTTGTTCAGTTATAATGTTATTATTCCGCAGAAGCCTTATAACTCTGTGATACTTGTATTAAAAAGAATATTACCAAAAACCCACGAAGCTTTAATATGCAGCGCTGGATAGTGTGTTTTCACATTAGCTAATATTTTTGGAACTACAGGTAGGCATGTAGTGTAGCCTTTAAAATTGTATTTTTTACAGTCAACTGCTTATTATATATGCCTAGCAACGACCTACTACTTCATATAACCAAAAAACTAAAAACAAAAGTAAAATAAAATAGCATGACTTAAATTAAAGATGTATTAACATTAATATTGTGCCTTAGGAATCTGTGCCCCCTTCTGGAAAAACACCTGAACTACACTTCCATGCTGAGGTGGCTCCATAACCCTGATGCAATGAAGATTGAACAGGTTTCACAAAAAGGTGAAATCCTCCTAAGCGTTTTAAAACATTATTCTGTATAATGATGTCTTACTTTCTTTAGGAAAAAAAGTAAAGCCATATTTGTCATATTTGCACATTACTGTGAAGACATGAGAATATAATATGGCTATATGTACATAATATGCTCTTATTGGTCATTATAGTAGTCTGTTATTCCTAACCTGTTTAATCCCAGTTATTTACCCTTTATTTAGCATTGTAGACAGTGCATGAAGCATTTTTATAGACTGCCAAATGAAACGCTAAAAAGTTTGACAGATGTCAGCTTGACTTGTAGCTAGAAAATAGATTCAATAAAGCAAAATGTTTTGCTGGAAGCTAGTCTTAGAGTGGTTCATTTTATGTTATCTTGAAAACTATTCTTTTGTCATATAAAACAAGAATTTTTACATTATATACATATATATAAATATATATCTCTGTCTCTTCTATTTGAAGCTGTTTGCATCCTGCTGCATTCTGCTAATATAACCATCTTAGTATGGAAGTAAAGTCTCTTGTCAACAGACTCTTCTTTATTTCCCCCCTCCATTTAAAGACATTGCTGCCACGGAGACAAGATGATATGTGATATAATTCTCAGATTTTACTGTCTCAGTATTTCAGAAATGTCAACAAAGTGTGCATGGAAGAATCTCAGGTTATGCCAAAGCATTACTTTATTCATAAACATGAATACCTTGGGTGAAGCTTTCATGATACAGGATGATATACAAAGACAAACTCTCCACATGTTCACATTTCAGTAGTAATTTTAGCAAGGTTTTCAACTGTATGGTTTGGTCATGTTGTACCTCCTTCATCCTTAATTTTATTTTCCTCTTTAAGCTGTTTTGGGGAAAAAAACCAACCAAACAAAAACAACCAACAAAAAGCCTGTTACTTTTAAGCCTGGATAATGGAAGATTATGCATCTCTTGTATATGTATTCATAAAATAAAAAGGAAAGCAGAAATATTTCCTGTATGAGACTGCTGTCTTGTTTTTGCACATGTGTTACGGTTGTTGCTGTCAGTTTATGGAAATGGTTTTCATCAACCTTTTTTGAAAACAAAGCAAAACCCCACAATGCTTTGAACTTACACTTTAGTCCTTATAGGGATGTCCAGAAATACTTTTGTCAGGCATGAATAGTTCCCTCTGGGTGAATTTTAAGTGATGAAACAAGCTGTTTTATTAATATCGCAAAAAAGTACTGGCTTCTGTATCTATTACTTGGACAATAGTTTCTTTTGCTCTCCCTGAACTATTTGTGAAATGCACAGGTTGCTAGGGGTAGGCTTTGGAGCTGTGTTCTTCTGTGTTGTAGATAGAAGAGAGATTTTGGTTAGGCTGAAGCCTTTGGTAGCCCTGCGAGGAGAGGGCTGCCCACAGACTGGCAGAAGGGGATGGCTTGCCAGGAACTGCAGGTGTCTGATGGAGTCGTACAGAGAACCATATAAATCCCACTCCCTGAATGCCTCTGGTGCTCTACCTGCTCTACCTGGAAAGACAAGGGGCAGCAGGAGCATTTCAGCTTAGTCAAAGGTGGGCTGAACACCGATTTGGATTTCTAAGCACTTCATCAGGTGGTGCGGTTGTAGGTACCAATGTGACATCTGATGGGCCAAATCATACAGAAGTGCTGGAGAAACTTGAGTTTCTTTCGTTTTTCTGGAGAGGACAAGGGGAAATGGTTTAAAATGTGAAGAGGAGCGATTCAGGTTAAACATTAGAAAGAAATTCTTTCTTGTAAGGATGGTGAGACATTGGCACAGGTTGCCAAGGGAAGTTGTGGCTGCCCCCTCCCTGGAAGTGCTCAGGGCCAGGTTGGATGGGGCTGTGAGCAGCCTGCTTGAGTGGGAGGTGTCCCTGCCCATGTAGGGAGGGTTGAACCTAGATGATCTTTAAGGTCCCTTCCAACCTTAGCCATTCTATGATTCTAAAGTAAGTACAACAACGTGCCCTACCCCAGTGTCCTGATTTAGGTAAGCATGTTTCAAAAATTAAAGAAAGAGGAAACACAAGTACACATTTAAGCCTTTGTTGAGTGAAGGCTTTTCTCTTCCTTGGGTTTCTCTTCCTGTGAGCAGGTGTCACATCCTCCTCACTGTCCCAAGGCCTGTCACAGGCCCTGTCCAGAGCCTTTCTGGGGCTGCTTCCAAATCCCTTGCAATTTAATGAGAGGCAGATGATCCAAGCCCATTAAAACCTAGATACAGCCCAGCTTTTCAGAGATCAGTCAAAACAGTCTTTCTCTGCTTCTCTATCTGGAGAGTGGGAGAGTGATATTTACTCCTCGAGTACAGCATGACCCATATTGTTGAGATTCCTGGAAAAAGGAAAATAAAGAAAATTCCTTCATAAATTCCCTATGTCTCCTGGAGATGGTGACATCATTTTTGTACCAAAGCAAAATGTCTTGTCACAAATTGAATTCGCTCAAGCTGTACACTTTGGTCACTCTGCTACCAGGCTTCCACCAAGCTTCCTTTTTCTCTCATTTTCACACATCCCCTCCTCACAGCACAGGAGACCCAAGCACAGCTATATAAACCAGATCTTGTCCAAACTTCTTTAGTCAGAAATAACCTTTATTGGTATCCTAGCTGACTCTTCATTCACAACCAAATCAGAAGGTGAATCCCACACATCCATCTGGTACTGCTTGACTAAATAGCATTGCTGGAGTCATGCCTTTCATATTTTTCCTTTCCAGCTGAAAATCACAAACTTTGAGGAGTTAAGTTTCTTGGACAGAGCTGTACTGACTTAAAGCTAAGCTTTCCTTCACCATGTGTGTAATTTTATTGCATCCATTACTGTAAACCTAATGCATTTATCTCAGTAAAATAAAACAAAATTTCTCTCATCAAGTATATTGTTGAAGAGTGTTAAGGTCAATAGCATAAGATCTTGGTTTCTGTACCTGTTTTTTTAACAACTGGTCTAATTTTGTCATAAGCACTGACTGGACTGTCAAACTAAAGCAAGACCCATCTTCTCCACCTTTGCAAAAGCTTGCCCAGTATCAAGTGTTTGCCTGTTTTAATCCGCCAATATTGTTTCTTCTTTCTCAGCAAGTTAATGTTTTTCTTCTTTGAGCCTTTAAAAAAATATTCTGATTGTCTTCTTTTCAGGTAGCCAAATACATTGTTCAGAGTAGATCAGTTACAGATTCTCATACTATTGGCTTTAATTACAAGCCATTCTTGATTCCAAAACTAGCGCTTTTTTTGCCAAAGAGGCTGTATTTTTGGACTGTGTAAACTCGTAGAGCTTTAACAGTTTGCACGTCTGTGTTTTCAGGATTTAAGGAGTCTGTACCTGGCACTTGATGTTGCCCATGGGCACATTAGCTTTTGTCATTTAAACAGAAAAGTTGCTGACTGTAGTGCTTCCTTAGCTACTTTCAGGGACAGGCAACACACAAACCACTCTGCAGATGTGGCAAATTAATTTTCAGCCATTTTAGGAAATCCCCCTTTTTTTTTTTTTTCAGGTCGGGAAAAGATTTTCCAAAAAATGCCATTAGCATCAGTTTCCAGCACCTCTTCTGAATTAGTTTTGCACCCACAGGTCCCATACCCTGCCTTTTTCCAGCACCACTGACAGGTGGTTTCTGGGTTGAAAATAACATAAACACTGACAGTGGGTATCAGTGGCAGAGCTGTCCTAGTCCAGGGCTTACTCTTAGCCTGATGGCAAGTTCTCTGACTTGACTTCACCGGTCTGTAGCTGCTCCAGTATCAGTTGCCCAATTGGGCAGCCATGCACTATACTTCCAGATATCTCCTTTGGCCATCACTCTCTGCACTGCTGGGAGGTTCCCTCTAGGTGCCACTGGGGCCAACACATGCCCATGATGCTGAACATGTTTGTAAGCAAGCCCTTGGCACCCAAAATGAGCATGGATTTGCCTTCTGCTGGCGTCACTCTCATGGCTTCCAGGCCCAGGACGCTCCGACTGAGAGGGCTGAGTGAGTGGGGACTTGGCAGCTGAAAGGTTGTTTGTCTGCCACAGCAGGAGGTCCCAGAAGAACAGACTCTGCATTTGCAGATGCATTTTTAGGCCCTGCACTAGTTACATTTGCAAACCGATTTTCATGGTGGGGAAAAAAATACTTTCAGTGCTTGCAAGGAATGTTTTAACTGCAAGGTCTGGGGGTTTTCTGGTCTGATTTGGTTTGGTTTGAACAGGAAAAACTACATTTACTACAACATGAAATGTATTGCTCTACTTCTCTTGTTTTTGTTATTTTCTCCTTAAAGAACATAAACTACATATTATTCTGGGCCAGGTTGATCAAAACTGCACCTTCTTTCTCCCTCAGTCACCTCCAAATCTCTGTGCTGGGCTGCTTTCCCAGAGGATGGCTCCCCCTCCACCCAAGGAGAGCCACACAGGCGTCGTGCATGCATACTGCTCCTGTCCAATTTCTTGAATGGTTTCTTTGCAGGAAATTCCTCATAGATCTTTCCTGCCTCCTTGGCCCCCTTCCAGGGCTCCTGCCTGGGCTAAGCTGATCCAGCCCATTGCTCTCATCTTCCCAGAAATCTTTTTTTTTTTTTTTTTTTTTTTAACTGGTAGCATCTTATGTATTTTATCCTATAAAACAGATTGGCCTTAGTCAGATGATGACACTAAACTGAGCGTGCACCTTTTGGCATATTGAATGAGTTACTCTCCTGCTTTCCACCTACCCCATTCACAGACAGCCACTCCTCTGTTTTTTAACCCTGTCTGCCCCACTGGCATACCAGGATGGCTCCCATCCAGGGCAAGCTCCTTGGAAAATACCAGGAAGCAAGAGGTTGAGATGGTGGCTGCATGTGCAGAGGGGACAGAGTTTGTCACTGGTGATACAGGGGCTTTAGCTCAAGTGACATCATCATGGATCTTGCCAGCCAAGTGTTCCCTGCTCCCAGTGCTGGACAGGCAGTGCCACAAAAGGGGAGCCAAGCTTTTTACTCTGACCCATAGCAATCACCCTGCCCTGCCCTCAACAAGGCTCCAACCCTGCCATAGCTTGTGTTGGCCAAATCCTTGGCAACTCCACAATTTAGTGGTGGTAATGGTGTTGCAAAAAAAATGTGTTGGGTGTGAAGAGGAAAGGAGAGGTAGAGGAGGAAAAGCAACACATGGAATTAACCTTGTTGCTGGCAAGGCAGCAGGAACCATGGACTTTTCTTCCTGGCAACATTGTGGGCCAGGTACAGAGAGACTGACTACAGCACAGCCCGTGGGGAGAGTGTGGGCCTGGATAGTGTGGGTTGAGAACGGCCACACTTCAGTGCACCTGTGGAAACAAACCCTGTGCTGCTGTCCTCCTGGGACATGTTCCAGGGAGACCACCCATCACCTTCCTTCTGGCAGGTGCCAGTCAGTGATTAAAGGAGGTTTATGATGGTTTCTTTACCCAGCAACATGAGAGGGACAGTGGGACAGACCCCCTTCAGGGGCTCCAGTGTCGATGCTGCACAGCAGCAGCAGTGTGTGGGAGGGAGCAAACTCTGCCTGACTCCCAAGATGAGTCTGCACAGGTGGGTATATGAAAAAGGTCTTCTTTCCTCTAACTTTCCAACAGAACAGTCTGGCCTGGGCAAAGAAGCCCTGGGGGGGAAGCATTTTACTGTCCTTTGTTGTCTTTGGGAGCAAAAACACCTTTTCAGCAGGAAAGTGCCCCTGGGAGCAGGAGGTGCTGGGTGTTTTCAGGCTACTCTGGTGCAGCTGCTCACATGGCTCCTGCTGACCTCAGCTATTCAAACAACAAGCCAAGGACCTACATCAAGAGGCAGGCTGGTGTAGGAGTTTCTGGTTCTGTTTTCCATTCAGTGCTTGTTGCCATCGATGCTTTAGAAAGTCGATTTCGAGAGTGACAAACAAGATCAGAAAACTTACTCTCAATTTAGAAAGTCAGTAGTTTTAGGGTTTGGTCTGCACAGTGCAAACTCATGGGAGCCAGGTGCTGGTCTCCTTGCATCACTACCAGTGATGAAGTCCCTGGCCCATACCCAGGGTTACCTTCATGACAGATGATCACTTCAACATCCATGTGGTCATTCAATAGCAATAATCACCTCGCTTTGATATAAGGTAGCAAGCCCTGGAGACTTCCAGCAATGTTCACAGGCACAAGGTGCCAGGGTATCTCTTGCAGTAATCCCAGTTTGCAGGGTGGGGCGCTTCCTTTAGTGGATTAATCCTTTGGTATTGCTGCCGGCCCCCAAGAGGATCAAGAACCACAGAATTAGCAGAATGTGTTGGTGAAGCAGGTCAGCACTTAGTAAGGAGTATAATAAAAGCTTAGATTAAGTAAAAAAAAAAAAAAAATTAGTCTACCCAGCCCCTTCTAAAATACATGGGTATACCAGAAGTTAAGAAGTAAAACTCGGTACTAAAGGAAACAATGGAAATGACTGCTACATTTGTAATTCCCATGTAAGTGGTCTGTATGGGCTTTATAGGCCTCAAGTTAAACAGAGTGATTGATTTGGTAATAGAGTTAAAAAACTACTTATATGACACAGTGTGTCCCTAAATCTTGTTTGATGCTGAAGTACACACACTTCTGTTGACTCAGGTATGCTATCTGATCTCTAAAGCAGTGGTCAAGCACAGTGACACCACATCACTTACCAGTGCTGTGTACTGGTTCAGCAGTTGACCTAACTCCCCAACATTTCCCTTTTGAACGGGCAGGGTTGAGAAGTGTGGAATAACAAACACACCGTGCACCTTCTGCTGATGCTCCTCAGTCCTGATGCAGATTATAAGATGGTCTTGTAGAGTATCACCCAGGAGGCTCTGCTTCATGATGGAAAACACAGAAAGGCCTTTTCTTTCTAGGTAGATCCTTATGAGCTTAATGTGTCTGAACCATTCAGGTTGAAAGGAAAACACTGAGGCTTCCTGGCCCTGGGGTTTGTGGTTTTACATACTAATGCTTTATCCAGATTCCTATGGCTACCTTGATTGGGCATCCCCAGTTTGAGGGCACTTGTCAAAAGGGTGCCCACATTTGCCTCCCCTTGCAGAGGACCTCTCCTGCTGCTGGCTCCCACAGACACACTACAGAGTGCTGCTGCAGAACCAGCATGCTCCCAGCATCTGGCAGAATACTTGGTCAAAACCCTTTGGAATATTTTTATTCAAGAAATCAAGATTTTAGTCTCTTTGGGACTTTCTTTAACATGCTTGGAAGGGCTGGATGCCGTTGTTTACTAAACCCAGTGAGTCTCACTGTACAGCACTGGACTGTAGTATGTGAAAGCTCTAAATATCTTTGTTTCTAGGAGTTTTCATGCTTCACAGCCATATTTCACAACCATGACAAGAAATCAGTTTAAGCCTCTGTGATCACAGATGCAGTTAACCTGGCCCAATACTCACCAAATCAGTGCCTGGTGTTGCATCTTCTTGTCTTCTCCCACCATGAAGAGACAGGCAAGGCATCATGTCAACAGTTTCCCTGGTTCACTGGCTGTGCTGTCAGGATGCCCAGTGCTCTGCATGCATCCTGGCAAGCTGCTGAGGGTCCAGCTGCCCCAAACAACCACAAAGAACAAAGGAGGGTTTGGACCTCGGGGGAACCCAGGTGCTGTGGGTTTTGAAACTGGACCTGCAGGTCAGCTGGATGCTGACCTGTGAGGGGAATTTTGAGCTTCTGGTTGTTTTGTAGCTTACAGAGTGTGGTAATGTTAGAGGTCCAGGCTTGTGTGCAAAAAACTTGTTTGATGGATGCTGTGACCTCAGCAGTGACCTTCCCCATCAAGATGAGAAAAGAGCAATGCTTTTCATCTGTTTTCTGAACATCCACTTGACATGACTCAATGGAGTTTAGTTAGTGCTCTTTAATTTGTGAAATCACACATGCTAGCATTGCCATATTCTGTCTTATAATACAAGTTGCCACTGGAGACAGCATCAGTACTATTTTCAGCTGATGGGAATTTTCCAGTTTTTGTTTTATTCTATAAAATTTTGAAGCACAATGCCAAATGTCTAGATACTGTGTGATTTTTTTCCCCACAAAACTATTTTTTTCAATTCGCTAAAAAGCTAGCCAAAAAATACTGAACTTTGGAAAAGAAAAAAATCTCCTTTTTCATCTGGCTCTATTGTTCACATCTTCAATTATTTTCTTCTTTTTGCAGACCACAAATTTTGCCCAGTTAAAAGGAACTGGACTGATTTTGATCTTCTGTAAGTAAAACTGTAGTTACTCTTGAATAACACCAGAATAAGTGAGATCAGAATTGGGCTCAAAATCTTGCTTTTCCAGAGCTTTATGAACAAAGTTATGTTGTGCAAGAAACACTGAGAGGCTAAAGGATATAGAGGACAACCAACTTATTGCAGTCAAAAGAAGGATTATTGCACTTTGGCTGCCTTGCAGAAAATAAAAGCTCAGTTGCCCCAGTCCCATACTGGCTCTTGAGAGAAGATAAAGCTGCTGTCATTCCAGGCATTTTCCAGGCTCTACCTGCCTGGGTAGTTGGACCCATAGATGCTGTTTATTGCTGCTGTAAGGCTGATAAGCCATTCCTCCTCACCTGGCACATTTGGCTGAACTTGTGAGTCAGAGGTCTTGCCTGATTCTGCCAGCATCCCAGTCCTATCCTCTTGCTTCAGTGATTTCCAAGCATGCTGCAGGGAGCACAGTGGTGGCAGTCCCAGAATTTCCTGCATCTGGCTTCTGCTGGTTTGAATCGAGAAGAGACAAATCTGGAGGGAGAGACACCCTGTCTGCACATCAGATCTCAGAGGGGCCTTGCTTTGGATGGTGCAAAGCACTGGGGGATGTATGCAAGTGAAGAAACCAGAAGCACCTAGTGAGAGCCTTCAACACAGTCTGCAGGCAAGGTAGGAAATAGATGAGTGACAGCTGGGACACTCAGCAGACACCAAGTCAGGGAGACCTTAGCATACAGACCATCACTAGGCTGTTGGAGATGTGATGTTCTCCAGGCAGTGAAGCTCACTAGATTTGAGAAGCCTTTCTGCTGTCCAAATAGGCCAACCTGGAGAGGCCAAATCCCATTTTTCTGTCATTGCAATATTCCAGACTGCATCTTAAAGGGGGCTGAACAGTGCAAAGAGGAAATCTCAGGGAAATGTCAGTGAAGGGGCAGTGCTCATGTTTGGAAAGATCTGAGCAAAAGTAGGTAGTATAAATGATGAGTTACAGTATTGCTAATTGGTAGACTAGCAGGTGTCTCTGCCACTTGCTCCTGCACATGAACGAGTGTAGCTCCTTGAGGGGTGCATCCTCCTGCAAGGAGGAATTGTTCCTTTACTGGTTGCTTGCCTTCTCCAGCTGTCAAGATCACTATGACAGAGAATTGGGCTTTACTCACAGACAGAATAATAATAGAACATTGAAAGAAAGCAACATGCCCCCAAATGCATCTTGCTTTTTTTTTTTTTTTCTTGTTGCTGTTTATACTTGAGGTTGGTTTTGCCCCTTATTTTAGGAGTAAACTCTATTAAGTTTTGTACATATCTTTTTTTCAGTTATGCTGTGTAGAAGTCAGAGCTGACTATCAGTATTTATGCATGATGCCATCATTTCAGAAGGCCTGTATCTATAGCACAATCCTTACTTTGCATAGTTTCCACTGGGATTTCAAATGGCAAAAGAAAGGTTCGCAGGGAGTTTTCTGTCTAGAGCTTTGGACAGAGAATGCACCCTGGTTTCTAGATTTTTCAGAAAAGAGGGGCAATGTTTCAAGTGGCTATGTAGTTAGGAAAATGGAAAAACTAGTATTTCAACCTTGGCTGAATACAATGCTTGGTGCCAAATCACTGGATGTGAGTTTTAGTTGAACCCTTCCATGGCACCTTGTGACTGAACTTTATAGACATCAATGAAGCTCCGAGCAGCACCTTTGTTACCGATGGTCTTGAGCCCTCCTTGCTCTGCCTGTGTAATTAAACACACTGTATGCAAGCCTGACCTGATGGAAATCCCTATGGCTGTGATGCTGTAACCCAAGCCAGAGTTTGTCAAGCTCAGTTTATGCTGTGCTAGAGCAATGGCCTCTCTGTGGCTCACTGCAGAGCAACAACCTACAACCAAAATTAATTTCCACATCCACCAAAAAGAGATTTCAATTCCACTTGGAGTTTTGCTTAGCTTTAAATTGCCACCAGAGATTCATTTATTTTAATGCTTCTTTCTAGGGGAAATTTTCAGTGTCCTGTTTTTGAACATGGGTACCTGCACTGTCTGCCTGGTGGTGCAATTTATGGGCTCCATCATATGCGCTCACACTGCACCATTCACTTAACACCCTAAACAGGAAAACTAAATATTCTGTTTGAAAATCTGTCTCAGCCTCCCCGAGGATAAATAGTAAATAATAATTAAAAAATTTTAAAATTTTAAAAATTAAAAAATAAAAAAGAACAACCCCCTAAAAAAAAACTAACATGGAGGACTGGGAGGTTTTGGAAAGGCTATGTTATGCTAACAGTCATAAAGCAGCCTGAAAGCAGGGCAGTGTCTGCCTCTGCAAAGCAGCCACATTTCTTTGCTTTGGAAACATGTTTTAGAGCTCAGGCAGTTTTTAAAATACATTTATAGTTCCCCATTGCCCGGGGCAGGCCTGCTGCAGCCCCGCTCTCAGGTCTCTTGTTTCTGTCTATTGCTGCAGGGAAGCGTCCTTCCAGCTTTGTGCCTGGGGCTGCTGCTCATTGCAAGGGGATGTTGAAGACTGCAAGTTCAAGGGTAGCTTCACCATCCCCTGGGGCAGAAGCATAGATGTGGCAGCAGGCACCTACCAGTCATTAATGCACAAATCTGTTGCTGAAGAAGGGAAGTGAGGAACAACTCCTGAAGTTAGAAGCACAGAGGTGATTTTAAGTAGGTAAACTGCCAGAGCTGGTGATGTGCCAGAATGGGATTTGGCCAGGACAACATGGCTAACACCTGCATGGATACAAGAAAGACTGGAGGATCAATGACTGAACACTCAGAGCTTCCCACCTCCTGTGTCACCTCAAAGATTCCCCCTTCATCAGTGCGACACCAACATGCAACATCTGGTCTGCAGTTGATACCAGAATCATCATCATTATGAACTGGCCCAGAGAAGACTCAGCCCAAAAACTTCAACATAATGAATCCCCATCCCCACACAGTGCAAAGGCTCTCAGTGCTCAGCTCTCAGCACCATCCCTACCCAGGGGTGGTGGCCACTAAACTCCCCTGCACACTGCCAGGCAGTGATCAAGCCAGATTGGTTGCTATAACATGTGGCCTCCAACAAGACCTTCTGCAAAAAAAGAAAGAGCTGACCACAGGCAGGTTGCTTTCTAACTGTGTTATTCGTGAATGCTGTAATTCCAAGCCAAGCGTGCTAAAATAGGGTTTTTTTCATAAGAAACCTGTACATGGAGAAGAGAAAAATTTGAGGAGAATTTAGCAACCATCTGAAGTTGGCAAATAATTTCAGCTTTAGAAAATAGCTAAAATAGTTTAAACTTGGGGGAAGGGGAAAAGAGAAATTCTGAAAAGCAATTATTTGCACAGCTTTCCTCTAAAAAGCTTATATTATACTGCCTGCTACCAGCTGGCCTGAGATTTAGGTTGCCTAATATTTTCCGTTATAAAAGATTTTTTCAACGTTTTTATTATTTTAGAAGCTCTAACACCTCCATTGTTTGCAGCAGACCCTTATAATTTGGCAGGGACAAAGCCCTTGGGCTAGAGAAGTGCCTTTTCTTTCATCCATGAAATTCCAGTCAGGTTTGGCTGGATGAAAAAAAGAAAAAAAAAAAAAGGAAAAAAAGAAAAAGAAAAAAAAAAGGAAAAAAAAAAAAAAAAGGAGAAAAAAAGAAGAGAGAAAAAAAAACCTGTTAAAAATCACCATTTCCCTTCTCTTTCTTATGTGCCTCAAGAAAATATGCTGGCAGGCAGCCAGCATAGCAAGTGAATGTGAACGTTCTCATTAAATTGAGCCCAGGTTGTCACCAAGCAGCCATCCAGGCTCTGCTGGGAATGTCTGGGGGCTTTCAGGGCAGCTGCAGCAGCAGGAGAAGAGTTGTGGGAGACTGAGCACCACCCTGAGAGAGGAGTTTCCCCACATAAGAAGACAGAAAGGGGAAGCAGCCTCTCCTGTTACTCCTGTCTCTGATTTGAAAGACCTGGCAACCTGGCATCAATACCCTGGGGCTCCTGCCCCTAATTCTTAGGCTGTGAAGAGTAGACCCAAGAGCAGGGCCAAGTTCTGACCCAGCCAGCTATGAAATAGTAACACTAAGCAATAGCTCCTCTTTCTCCAGCACCTTGGTCTTCTCAGGAACAGCAATCTTATCCTGCTCTCCCTTACCAGAACTAAACCTGCAGTCCTAATTGTGCCAACCTATTTTGTGATGTTGAACAGAGAATAGGTTTGGTGGTTGTTGGGGGGGAGGGGGGTGGCTTGCAGCACTGAAGAGGGGAGAGTTGTCTTGGAAAAGTTACTGGCCTGCAGATTGGAATAGGAGCAGCCCAGAAGAGTATGCAGGAAGAGACAAGAGCCCAGGAGCCAGACTTATTTGGGAGGCAGCTTCCCAGCAGTGGTCAGGAAATAGAAACAGGACCATGTGTACAGAAATGAGCCCAGAGAGCTAATAGGGGTGGAACAGGAAATGGGAAAATTTGGACAACATCATGTGGGAGAACTATTGAAGGCCTGGGAGATCTTAATTAGCCAATATAATCCACTCCTGGCAGTGGACACTGTATTATGAAAGTCAGCATTGAGTGGAATGTATCAAGATGAGCACTGAAGCTAAAAGGACCACCGAAATATATCATTTGGTGGTTCCCCCAGACCAGTTTTTGGCCTCCACAAGTGACACTGGAAAGGATGGCATAGAGCAGCTCTGCAGCCAGCACATTCCTGCCATATGTGAAAAGCCTAGTTCAGTCCTAAATAGCAAGAAAGTGGTTTATGCCTCTGAGTATCAAGTCTTCCAGATCTTCAAATAGTAACTGAAAATTGGATTGAAAGATAAACACCATAGTACATCACACAGAAAAAGTTCAGCTTGACTGTACAGATCTCTTCATTCTCACAGGTGTGAGGATAAGCTAAGTGACTTCACAGGTAGAGGTGTTTATCCATGAGAAATCTGGCCATTTATGAAGTTTGGTTATTGCCTGTAAACAATAGAGAACAGAAGCCTTAGTGCTGTCCTCTGGCCCATGCTTCTTTGGCCATATGTGCAAGGCACAGGTATGGCCTGACATTTTTCTCCCCTCGGGTGGAGTTCTGATGACCTTTTAGAAATAAAATTTTACTTTCATATCTGAATTCAGAGTCAAATCTGTGCCTCTCAAGGGAAAGTGGCAGTTCAAAGATGGGTCTTGGTACTGATTCCAATTTAAATAGAAAAGACTGCGTATTTTCCTCTTTAGCTGGATCTCAAAAAATTAGCATATTTTCTGGAGTGCTGCTGCTAAGGCCTACATTCAACAGCTTTGGCAGTAAAAACTATCAAAGCAAGCATCAGCAATTCTTGGATACAGCATACAGCATACAGCTATGAGTACCTGAAGACCTTTTCTTTGGATTGCAGGAATGGGATGACTTGTCAGGAATGAGTAAATTGAAATCAAATATGTCTATAATTCAGAGCAGTTAAAGATGGAATAATCAAAACCATCAAAGCTTGTTGCATAATGTTTTGAGACAAGTGGTCCAGCAAATAATATTCTAATATCATCTTAACCACAAGGGCTGCTCAGATGTGTTTCTTGAAGACATTTAAGTTAGCAAAGAGTACTCATCATTAATCTTTTATAATGGCTTTTGGGAGCCACAGTTCATTTAAACATTTTACATTTTTATTACTTATGTATGCAGGGCAGCAATTAAAGCTGTCATGGTCATATAATGAAGACTAATGAAAGCAAGATGAAGGCAGGTTTTCATTTTCTGTCAACCTGAATATTCATCTGCTTCTGCCATCTCCCTGCCACCCCACCCCTCTCGCCCCCAAATATTTTTTTTCTTTGCTTGAAAGCTTCCCAGCTTCCCACTCCCTAGGCATTTAACCAAACACCTTCACAACTGTCCAGGATGAACTATGAAAATTAAGTGGTCTTTTCTTTTCTTACATTGAAGAAGCATATGTCCTGGTAATCAGACAAATACAGTAA
The DNA here is from genome assembly GCF_036169615.1 of Heliangelus exortis. Classification (NCBI taxonomy): domain Eukaryota; kingdom Metazoa; phylum Chordata; class Aves; order Apodiformes; family Trochilidae; genus Heliangelus; species Heliangelus exortis. The sequence goes on along the minus strand of NC_092423.1, from coordinate 57,788,111 downwards.
AAGGCTCAGTCTTTCTCAATGCAAGTAAATGTGAGTGATGCAATAACAACATCTTTATGGTATGTTTTCTTGGCCACTGTGAAGTAATAGTTTTGGAGGGGAGACAGGGATTAGTCACCCCACAATTAGTCATTCCCAGTGTAGTATAATACTTGTATTTCATCCGTACTTCAGAAATGTGGTTCTGAAACCATAGGTCCTGTTTTCAAGTACTTTCTGCTTTCTCCCTCCTTTAACTGGGAAGAGCTCCTAAAGAAAAAAAAAAAAATCTTCACTCCATGTGCTTCTGCACATATGTGTGTCTATATTTCATTTTTGTGCAGACTTTGATTTCCCTTTCTCAGGACCCATGACCAACACCCCAGTTTGGGAAGTGCCTGCTGTCCACAGCTGCCCACTGGCTTCACTTCTACTGCTGGCAGAGCCTTTGCCCTAACCCATCAGCCTAGTTAAGTATCCCACTGCTAGTGCTTCAAAGAAAGGGGTCAAACACGTTGGACAAATCCTCCCTCACATGTGTGTCCTGCAGCCTGGCAGCACAAAAGGGCCAAGTACTTGGTAGTGGAAGGGTGCAGAGGGGCTCAGGGCTGCTGCAGCTTGAGTGCCTGGAAGGAGCTGTCTGGGGTGTGAGCCTTGAGCTGGGGTACCAGGAGACACTTCCTTCCCAATGGTGATTTACTGCTTTGGGAATAACAAAGGACAGAGATAGCTGAACTAGAAGTCTCCTTTCATAACAGTAAGAAATTCTACAAATTGGTTCCCTTTAACTGGAATTCTTCTGAGTCAAGAAGGCAATGCAGATGTTTAAAAGTCTTAATCATAAATATCAGGGGAATGGGAGCTTAATGGCAGAGCTCCCAATGAGTAACAACTTAACTCTTGGCCTCAAATATTTCAGCTGGTAAGACATTGCATATTTGACTGATCTATACATGGCAGCTCTACAACTGTCTTAACCATTTCATCTCTTCAGTGAGTAGTTGCAATCTAGCCTGCATGCCACAGAAAGTGTGCAATGCAGCAGTGTTTGCGCTAAGGACACCTTCATCACTGCTACAAGAACCTAGACTGGACCTAGCACTCACCTTATAAGATGGCTTGTTTCACTGAATGCCCCAACCACAGCAAAAACCTGGATATTCTTTTCAGCCAGTCTTCCTCCCAGCTCCTTGATATTTCTCTATTGCCAAACTCATGTCTCCTGAATGTATTCCATGCATACCAAAGCCTGCTTGAAATCTGGCAACAGTTCTGCTAGTGCTGGTATAAATAGAGTGAATATCTTCTTGTCTCAGACACGTTGTTGTCATTATTACTTACCAGCACTAACTCCAAACACAAAAATCAAATCTGGCCAAAGAAACACAGAGCAAGTCATGTGCCAAACTGATTTGACTTAAAACAGCATCGAAACGGATGAAATACTGTGTTTCATTTGGAAAAACAGCAGCTGCGTCTGCACAGTAACTACTGTGCTTCTCCAGAGGTCTTTCCCACATGCAGGGCCAATCTCAACCAAATGTAGCTCTGAGTTAGAAGGTAAAGCTCCCATGAAATTTTTGGATCAAACTGTTTGAAGATGTAAACAGGGTTACTTGATTTGAAGTCAGCCAAAAGCAGTGTGTGTTGCACAAGCTATGGGAATTCAGCATAATGCCTCTGTTGATGGCAGTCAAGGACAGAGTAAGAAAACACCAGCCCAGAGGACACCAGCTAAAACAGAGCCCTGTTCCTCTAACCCTTTCCTCCCTGGCTATAGGGAGATGCCAAGGTCTGTACTTTGCAAAACAGCAATCACCATGATTTGTAAAATGTCAGCACTGAAGTGCAAGGAATTCTGCTTCTCCCCCACCTCAATGTATGGTAGCCATACAGAGCTGGCATCTGCCCACCTCTTACAGGCCTCTTCTACCAAATGAGTGCAAATGTCCTAAAATTACAAACTAAACTGTTTTCTGGTATACTGGAGAGCCCTGTTTGGTGCATGGTCATCTCTTCCCCAGTGATGGGTTTAAAAGCTAACCTGAAAAAAAACTCTCTAAGCAGACCTAGCAGACTTGGAAGGGAGTTTGGTTGGGTGTTGGTGCTCCTGGAAGTGAAGTCCCCTAGAGCAAGTGCTATTCAGATTTGTTCTCTGTGACATCTATACAAATGATACCATCACTACAGAGAGCACTTTGATGCCATTGCAAGGGAATCAGCATCTAATGTGACTGTTATCTTAAATGTGTTTTAAATTTTAAATCCTGATGGTTTCTCTGATAATGGGATATCTAAAACGGTCTGTAGATCCCAAAGGTAAAGTATAATTTCTTTTTGCTTCCCTGGTGGGTTTTGTGCCTCAGAAGGAAGGAGAGAAGCCAGTTTTCTGATGATACTCATTTCCCTTTACTCAACAGGATGTTCCTGGCACACCTATGTTCCTGAAGCTGAACACTGCTCCAGCTGTCACAGAGTCAAAAATAAGGCATATCCTTGAGGCAGCTCTGATTCTCTTACAAAAGAATGATGCAGGGAAGAAAATCAAGGCAGATGCAACTAGCAAAGTCAGAACTGCAGCTCAGCTTCATCTCTGGCTGTGTTCATGCAGGGCTCAACACAAAAAAAGCAGCCTCCCATGAGCCTTGGACTCCTTACAGACTGACAGGAGGAAGATCACTACAAGCACCAGGTATTTCTGTTGGGTAGCCTGGCAAATGCTCTTTCCTTGCCAGCAACACCTCCTGTTGGAAGGCTGACTTGGCAGGCTCCAGGCAAACTCTCTCTCGGTTTTGCAAGATTCACCAAAGCGGGGCTTATCCCCACTTGACTGCCTCTCAAGAGAGTCTGAGGAGCCAGTTGTGGCCATTCAGTATGAAGGAATGAAGTGACCAAAAAAAGGGAACTGCTTGAAAAAGAGCTGCCTCTTTGTTATGCCAAGCAATATGGAAATAATTTCAGACCAGGTTGTGTTTCACTTTTTTTTTCATAATCTCACTATATGTTAAGTCTGGGTTTTGCTTTTTTTTTTTTAATTTTTTTCACAGTCTTACTGTATGTTACAAGAATGGAGAGTGAGTACTATCCTGTGTAAAGAGAAGGACAGGATGCAAAAAGCCTGGGAGAAGCAGCCAGTTCAAGCTGGCCAATTGATGGAACCTGGAAGCATTCCGGCTTGAAGGGATCTCAGGAGGCCTCTAGCCCAATCTCCTGTTCCCACCAGGATCAGCCCTGAGATGGAATTTACATTGACTTCTGGATTACCACAATCCAGAAGAGAAAAATGCAGACTACTTACCACAAAGCTGCTTCATGGGGAATAACTCATGGCATAGAAGATCAACCCACCAGCATGCCAGCGGTCATGGGGACCTACCATTTCCTTCCTGGATTTTCTCAGGGCTGGCATGCTCTGCGTTAAGAGAATTTAACTCAGCCAACCAGTTTTTGAGTAGTGCAGTGGAAGAGGATTTGCTCCCCCACACCAAGAACAGATGATGATGATGAGCTGTGCTCCCTCTCACCTCATTCATGGCCATGCCCTCTGTGAGGAAGACCCAGCCAAGATGGTGCAAGCTCCCATCAGCACTCTTCCTTCAGGCAGGAGTAAAAGCACTGAGGCTTGCACAGCCAGCAACAGCCTTGATGTGTATCTCTAATGATGACCAGTTCTTCTTTACACTACACCCAGCTGGTTGTAAATGTTAGCACTGTATGCCTATCATTTTATCTTCTATTTGTTGCTGCCTCCTCTCCCTTTTCATGTGTTAGCGAACAGAGGCACTTAAAGCCCAGGTGACTTGCCAGAGACAGTCTATCTCAATAGAAATACAGGGCCCATACCATGCAGCTGTCTTCACACTCTCAGGCCATTCTCCTGGAAGGACACCCCTGCACAGAGAGCATCACAGAGATGGGAGCCAACATGGAAGTGATTCTAGTGGCAGTGCACAGGCTAGAACACGTGGTCCCACATCTTGCTTCTGCCTGTCCTGAGCCTGGCCTGACTCGATGTGCCCTTTGCCAGCAGCTGCCACAAGCCACTGGACTGGAGCAGTCACTTCAGGTTATTGCTGCAATACACTGAACTTTGCTTTAGAGTTTGTTTGGAAAGGGTGGGAAATGGCCAGACAGAAAAAATACAGAGGCAAAAAAACCTAGAAAAATAAACTTCAGACAATATCTCATTGATAGAGTGTCTGGGGTAGCACTGTAATTCAGGCAACACGTAGAAGAGGGAGGAAAGCCCTGGCCCTCGGAGTAGCCTGTTATTTTCACAGGTCCTGCCTGTGTTTCCCCACTCCCAGAGCTGGCAAGGTGCTTGCAGAAGGGCCAAGAGGGCATTTTTGCTCCTGCTGTTTTGCCTGCTCTCTCATTACAGTCAGATCATACACCCCCTGCCAGCTGCTGAGGTGCTGCTGAGGGGGCTGGGGAAAACGCTGCAAGCACATCCATGTCCAGACCTTTAGCCAAAGGGCTGGGCCGGCAGTTGTGTAGCTGGCTCCTGCACTGGTTGAGTCACCCCACTGCTTATTTCTTTTTGTTGCTTTAGCTAAATCAGGCGATTTGCCCTGCCCTGCCCTCACAGGGCTACTTGGAAGCTGCCTGATCCATGCAGCCTGTGAGAAGCTTTGCTTGCTCTTAGGCTGGAGTTGCTGCAGTCCAGAAAACAGGCAAAGCACACATGAGAACAACTGCAGCCTTCTATATCCATCACATAAAACTCAGAGCCCCTGGTCTGCCTCTCTATCAATTATTAGCTTGATACTAAAAGAAGAAAATAGATTTCATAAGTGTGTTTCAGTTCCCCACACCAGACAGATAGTCTGGCTAAATGATTTATGGGTGTGAGTTACTGCGTTTGTATGTGTATATGAGCATATGGTTCAAATCCCATAAAGCAGAGTCCTGCCTGTGTGTGTTGAGTGTTTATTTAATGCTTTATATGATCCATCATTCCTTTTTCGTGTGTGTCTGTCTGGTTTTCTTGGGCAGCACCAGTTAAATTTCTTTCAGGGTTGGGTTTTTTTTTGTTCTTTTTTTTCACATGAATTGTGCAGTGGCAGCCAAGAGTGTCTGCCAACTCTGCTGTCCCAAAAATAAAAGTTGAACACTCTTCCCTAGAAACAGTTATCTCCCCAGCGTAGTCTTGGTCAGACACACCCACAACCATCCTTTTCTTGAAACTGAGGCCAAATTTAATAATGCACTTGGCTGCTGTAATTTCTGACTTAAAATGTCAAAGATTGAAAGATGTTTTTTTAATAATGGAGAAGATTTAAGTGATACCAGGACACAGCACTTACTATAATTAGTGTGTACAAAGGAGCCCACTACTGTCCTCCACGCTGGTAGCTGGGATCAGCATTGCAGAAGAACAAGGTGGAAGCAGTGAAGGGAGAATCACCCCACTTTCTCTCCAAGTTAAAATTCCTCTTTTCTCTCATCTGTTGATGAGAGGCTGATGCAATCCTCTAATTTCTTTGAAGTTTTCATTTCAATTTTTGAGATTTGAGACTCCTCCTCATTCTATGTCCCTGCTTTACTCAGAGAAAGTAAACAAACATTTATTTCACCCTGATAAGTGCCACAAATAGAGCCTGAGGAGGGAAAGCTGTTCGGCTGTAAAGCCAGTTCATATCCCTGCCTAGTAGAGTAACAGGGAGGAGCTGGTAAGAGTCATGCAACACATGTCATCCACTGATAAGTTTTACTTGTCCTGTGCAAGTTGCTTTATAAGTCACTTGGCAGAAAAATAGCTATTCAGTGTTGCTGCCATAGGTATTTCAGAAGCAGTGCTTTTAGTTAGATGTGTCAACAGCCCATGAAAATAGCCAGTTCTGATAGGAAAACATAACTTAGAAAATTAACAGATAATCTGTTTTTCTGAATCCCCCTGATTTCCTCCTGTAGAATACCAAGACAGAAAGTAAGGTTCTTTTAAAAGTTGTTTTGAAGTAAATCATAAATGAATTGCTTTTACCACTGCTATTGTGAAGAGCCATGACAAAATATATTCCTTCTTGACTTGTGGAACCCCTACGTTCATTTCTCTCAGTTTAGGTTTAGAAGTTTCAAGCTCCCATAACCTAAAGACTCAGGCTGTGCTAAACAGATGATTTTAATTTTTCTCTCCATGAGTTCAAGCAGTTGTAGCTGGTTGGATATTTTTAAGCTTCCAGGGTTGAATAGTTCTCACTCACAGTAGTTACTCCATGTGGTCAGAGCTGCAAGTAGTTTGAAACCAGGAGTCAGATGGAAAAGGGCTTATGTGATAACTGAAGAACATTTTGGTTTTCAGTGTCCAGGTAATTGCCAGATGGGTGAGACCACTGAATATAAAAGTCATTGATAGCAGAGATTTGTAAGACTAAGTGCCTAAAGAGGGTCTTGTGACCCTTCACGATGGGTGTCTAGTGGGATTGTTTGTTCATGGCCTTTGGAGAAAAGGAGGTGTGTGTTTAAACCCTTGGGGACTGCAGTTAGTTCACCTCAGCTTCAGGGTTTGTTTTCCCTTTTTTCTCCTCTTTTGATGTTAGAACAAAGCTCCAGATCAAAGGGATGTCTTTTGATACCCAACAAACCATACTTTTTGCACTGTAAGGGCCACTTGAAGATACACTTTAGCTCTTGTGAGTGTGCAAGGTTAACATCAAGTGCATTGGATTGTTATTATGTTTTTTGCAAACAGGTGGATACCAAGTTAGCCTTGGCACACTTAGAAACCTGAATAAATTAATTTTCTCAGACCCAGGAGTCACACATATTTTGCACAAGTAGTAACTTGGATTCAAGGACTTCCCTCCTAGAGATCTGTTTCAGCCATATTGGACATCTTTTTTTCTTATCAGTTTCAATGTTTTAGTGACCTTTTGACTCATAGCAATGCTATTAATTTAAAAAAAAAAATTAAGAGGCAAAAATTAGAGCAATCGAATCCTGGATTATCCAACCCATTCTTGAGCTGTGCTTCAGAAACTCAATGGGTGCTTTTTGCTAATCAAACAAATCTGAGTCATAAGATCTTCTACTCACTCTTGCTGCTTTTTCTTTCTGTCATCCCTAATGTAAACATGAGAACACCTAAGTAACAGCAGGAGGTAAGTCCTTGGATAAAACATTGCAGTAGAACAGGAATACAAGAAGAAAATGCCTTTCTATGAAGAATTCTAGTCTGGTATGTGATCCTTGTGCCTCTTAGATCAGCATGAATCAAGAGAAGAGGCTCTTAACATCCTAATGTTGTAAGCTATTGCACAGAACTTCATGGGGATAAAAAATCTTCACACATTATCTATTCATTTGGTTCTATAACGTATCTGAGAGTTGCTGCTTCCTTTCAATGGGCTTCTAGGAAGTAGCAGGAATAGAGCTTACCAAAGCTTAAGTTAACTTTGTCCCCTTAGGGACCCAGTATGAATTTTATAAAAGGAGGGAAGGTTAGTTTCTGTTTGCTTGCAAGACAGAAAGGAAATTAGAGAATTTAAAGAAAACCTAGGTGAGACTTGAATCTACCTGTTAAATGCAAGTGAAATACCAAGGGCTGCTGACCAGACTAAACCTGCTCTCCCTATAACACAGGTCTCCACAGGTCAAGACAGGTGTTGTGATGGAGACCACAAGTGTCATGTTACACACAGTCTGGGAAGCAAGTCAATTATACTTTGAGAGTTTCACAATGGCAAAGAATGGGAACCAATATACTGGCCAAGAAACCAGGCAACAATGGGTTAGAATATGAACATGTAGGGCGAGCGTGTATGAGGCAGGCAGCCAACAAAGAGGAAGGAAGAAGCTAAAATAAGCCAATGAATGAAGAGGCAAGAAATACTTAGTAGTGAAAGAGATAATGTGACTTACAGGGAAATAAGAGGAAAGAGTTACAAGGTTAAATCTATAAAGTAATACAGGTGTTATTTAGGAGAAAAATTTCTGATACCTTGTTATAAATAGAAAGAACAGAACTAAATACAGGGGAAGTGCCATAAAAGTACTGGCAAATAACTGGCTGTAGTACCTTGCACTCAAAAAGATGAGCCATCTTATCTTAAGCCATCACCCTGATGCTTTATGCCTTTCTCTTACCTGGCGTGCAAAATGCATGCAGTGTTTCCAGAGTCTTTTGAGCATTTCTTTGCTGCCTCAAATCTAAATCCCCTTTTGTCTCTCCTTTGTATAGGTTATGGCCCATGCTCCATACTCTAGTTTAGGGTTCTGTCAAGGACGGCTGATGGAGAGGGTTGATTTTTGTTCAGGTGATGCTCACATAGGGATAGACAGAAACAACTATCCCATCCTTAGTGAAGTTGAAAGGAGTTTTAAAAAGCAGATGGGACTAACTGAGGTATCTCTTCTTGGGCTGTGAAGAAGAAATAACAGGTCCTTGTTGCTAAGCCCCTGGCATACCTCCAGTCCTGCACTTTCAATCCATGTGGATGCTATGAGGTTGTGGAACCATCCTGTAGGTGGAATTCAGGCAGATCAGAGAGAAAAAGGGTCACCTGAAAGGCCCATTTTTGCAGGTTAGTAAATAAGGTAATGAGCTTCTATAGTGGAAGAGAGCAACAATTCTAGGCAAAATTGCATGTTATAAAGCCATATCTTTTGACAACTTAATAGAGGAAACAGCTATGTCTACACGGAATTCTATTATTTTAGCATAAGGCAATTCATGCGAATATGGGAGAGGAGGTGTCTGTATGAATGGCCTCCCCCCTGTTTCTACATTCCCTCACATTGACTCAAGTTCCAGATGTAAATAAATTTGAACTCATAAAATCTTTAAATGGTTGGGATCTGCATGTTGAATTTGTAGCAGCTAAAAATTAAGCAAGTTCCACATTGTTTAAATTTTTTTGGATGTGGTTTTTTTGGACATCTCTGAAAAGTTTGGGGAAATACCAGAAAATCATCCGTCTGACAAAAATGCTAGTTCTGCAAGGAGGAACATACACTATGACAGTAAGAAATAGGGGATGAAGATGCTTAAGGACAGCTTCCATATTCAAAATCAGAAATAAGGAAGTGAAAAAGGAAAAATTAATTACTTCACCTTGCTCATCACAGTACTGTGGCTTCAGTACAGTGCCTGACTTTTCTATCATTTACCTGGAGACATTTAGTGTGATCAAGGTGTAAAAGTGGTAGGATCAGAATAAGATCTGTACAGTTCTCTCACATGTTTACATCTCACAAAGCCTTTGGCATGGGACTGGCAGTGTGCTCAGTCTAGATTCTCTCTCCTAAATTGAAATGAAGACCCAAAATTAGATGAATGGGGCTTTGGGAGCTGCTACTAATTTTGTGCTTCCTGAATGCCAGGGGATAGGAGAAATCTCTGTCCTGGCTGCACAGGACACAGAAGGCCAGACATGAATCTAAGTAGCCTGGGCAGGAAGAGCAATGAAGATGCCCTGGGCCTGGAAGAGAATCACAGGCCAACAGGAAGACGTGTGTACAGATAGATAGAAGCCCTGCCAGTAAGGCTGCTTCGAAGGGGGAACATCTTAAATGACTCTATGCAAATGCACAAAGCATGGGGAATAAGCAAGAGGAGTCTGCATGCCTTAAGGGCTATGGTGTTATTGGTAACGCCGAGATGTGGTGGGACAGCTCCTATGACTGGAGTGTGGGGATTGGTGTTTATAAACTGTTTAGAAAGAAAAGGAAAGGCAAAAGAGGGGGAGTCTCTTGTGACAGTCTCTACATCAATGATCAGCTGGAGTCCATGGAGCTCCTCCTGGGCATGGATGAGGAGCTGACAGACACCCTATGGGTCTAGATTAAAGGTAAATCAAGGGCAAGTGATCATAGTAGGGGTCTGCTACAGAGCACCCAACCAGGATGACCAAGTGATAAGGCCCTCTTTAGGCAGATAGAAGATGCTTCACACTCACAAGCCATGATCCTCATGGGCGACTTTAATCACCCTGACATCTGCTGGTGGGACAGCACAGCACAGCACCAGCACTCCAGGAAGTTCCTTTTGTGCACTGATGACAAATTCCTCCTCCAAATGGTAGAGGAAATAAACAGAAAAGGCACTTTGCTACACATTGTTCTCACCAACAGAGACTGCCTGGTGAGTGATGTGAAAATCAATGGGACACTGGGTGCAGTGCCTATGACACTGTAAAATTCAAGATCCATAGGGCAGCGAGGAAAGTGCAAAGTAAATGGACGGCACTTGGTTTTAAAAGGGCAGCCTTCAGTCTCTTCAAGGATCTGCTTGGTAGGGTAGAATGGGGTAAAGACCTGGATTGGAAAGGAGCCCAGAAAAGGTGGAAAAGGTGGTCTATATTCAAGGATCACCTTCTGCATGCCCAGGACCAATGTGTCCCAGTGAAGAGGAAGGCAGGCAGGAGTGCCAGGAGGTCTGTGTGGATGAGCAAGGAATTCCTGGACACATTTAGGGGTAAAAATAAAGTTTATAGAAGATGGAAGCAAGAACAGATGCCCTGTAAGAAGTATAGAGAAGAAGACAGAGAAGCAAGAGATCAGATTAGGAAAGCAAAAACACAGAGAGAATTGGATCTGGCAAGGCGGGTTAAGGACAACAGGAAAATTTCCATAGGTATGTCAGTGATAAGAGGAAGACAAGGGAAAATGGGGATCCACTCCAGAAGGAAACGGGACAGCTGGTGACTCAAGATGTAGAGAAGGGTGAGGCACTCAGTGACAACTTTGCCTCTGTCTTCACCTGCAAGGACTCTTGGTCACAGCCTTCATGTTACAGAAGCCAAAGGCAGAGACTGGGAAAAGGAAGATCCCCCCACTGTAGATGAAGAGCAGGTTCGAGACCACCTGAAGGTGAACAAGTCCATGGGACCTGATGGGATTCACCCACAGCTCCTGAAAGAACTGGTAGATGAAGTTGCAAAGCCACTGTGCTTCATATTTGAAAAGTCATGGCAGTCTGGTGAAATACTTGCTGACTGGAAAAGGGAAAATATAACCCCCATTTTAAAAGATGGGAAAAAAGAACCAGGGAATTATAGGCCACTCAGTCTCACCTGTGCCTGGCAAGATTATGGAGCAGATCCTCCTGAAGGCTCTGTTAAGGCATGTGGATAACAAAGAGGTGATTGGTGACAGTCAACATGGCTTCACTAAGGGCAAGTTCTGCCTGACTGATTTGGTGGCCTTTTCTGATGGGGTCACAGACTTTGTACAGTAAGAGAAACAGCATCATCTACCTGGACCTGTGCAAAGCATTTGACACTGTCCCACCTGATATTCTGATCTCTAAACTGGAACGATACAGATTTATTGGATGGACCACTCATTGGATAAGGAACTGGCTGGATGGTCACACCCAAAGATTTGGGATCAACGGCTCAGTGTCCAAATGGAGACGTGTGATGTGTGGTGTTCCTCAAGGGTTGGTACTCAGACCAGTGCTGTTTAACATCCTTGCTGGTGACATGGACAGTGGAATTGAGTGCACCCTCAGCAAGTTTGCTGATGACACCAAACTGTGTGGTAAAGTCAACACATTATAGGGAAGGGATGCCATCCAGAGGGACCTTGACAGGCTTGAGAAGTCGACTTGTGCAAGCTGCATGAAATACAACAAAGCCAAGTGCAAGGTTCTGCACCTGGGTTGAGGCAATCCCATACATGAACACATATTGAGAGGAGAAAGGATTGCGGACAGCCCTGAGGAAAAGAACTTGGGTGTGGTGTTGGACCAGAAGCTCAACATAAACTGTCAGTGTGCACCTGCAGCTCAGAAAGCCAACTGGGTCCTGAGCTGTATCAAAAGAAGCACAGACAACCGGTCAAGGTAGGTGATTCTCCCCTTCTCCTCTGCTCTTGTGAGAACTCACTGTGTCCAGTTCTGGAGTACCCAGCATGAGAAGGACATAGAGCTCTCAGAATGTGTCAATAAAATGATCAGAGGCCTGGACCATGTCCCCTCTGAAGACAGGCTAAAGCATTTGGAGTTACTCAGCCTGGAGAAGAGTAGGTTCGAATGTGACCTTATAGCAACCTTCCAGTATCTGAAGGGAGCCTATAAGAAAGCTGGGGTAGGGCTTTTTACATGGGTGTGTAGTGAGAGGACAAGGGGAAACAGCTTAAAACTTGAAGAGGGGAGATTTAGGTTGGACATTAGGAAGAATTTTTTTTTTAATTTGAGGGTTGTGAGACTCTGGCACAGGTTGGTTGCCCAAGGAATCTGTGGCTGCCCCCTCTGCAAGTTTTCAAGGCCATGTTGGGATGGGGCTTTGAGCAACCTGGTCTAGTGGGAGGTGTCCCTGCCCATGCAGAGGGGTTTGACATGGATGATCTTTAACGTCCCTTCCAACCACAGCCATTCTATGATTCTATGAGGCTACCGCACAGCACCGCAATCAAAAAATCACGGTCTGTGGACCTTTGTGGTCCTAAGGAAAATGCCTTTGACAGCATGTCTGAACTGCTTCTGCTATGTACAAATGCCAGAATAAAGCTAGCACAGATATGTCTATCCAGGCTGCAATCACACCTCTTTGTCATGTAGGCAAACACTTGAATATGCTCTGTAAATGCTGGCAGTCTTTAAGCAAGCAATGGCATCTGGACTCTCTGCAGTACTACCTGCTGTGGTGTTTCTCATAGCATGCCACTTCTTCATTTACCTTTATGCCTGGCTCTTTCCCTTGAAACAGAGCTTTGGAAAGCATGCTTGTGGCCATTTTCTGCACTGAACCTCTGCTAGAGGAAGCCTGCTTGGACAAAGACTGGGATATTTTGACTGAAAGCAAAGTTGTGAGTCCCAATTTTTTTTTTTTTAATGTGTTTGTTAGCATCATTGCTTTTCCTGGTTTTGGCATATGAGATAGTATTCTATCCTTGACTTATCCAGTGAGCTATTATTTGTAAGCTTTGCTTACAGGTCTCTGCTTTGGTATGGAGGACATCTAATTTTCTTTCATTAACTTTTCTTTTTTCTTTGGAAAACAATATAGCAAAACCTGTATGTCGAAGGCTTGATTGTGTTAATGCTTTTTCATTTGCTTGGATTTCTAAAAGCTAATTGTTAAAAAATTGGGTTTGACAGTAAATGTGTTGTAATTTTAAGGTGCTTTGAAAAAAAAATGCACAATTGCCCGTACAGCTTGGTCAATCCTTGCTTATATCTGGCCAGTGCCTCATGTAGTGGGGTGCCAACTTGAGACCTCCAGGTGCTCCTCTGCAAGAAGCAGTGCTCATGGTAATGAGCTGCAGTCTAAGAAAAACAGTGCCAATCACCATTTTGATGAGTTACTTATCAAAATAATTAATTTGTTCTTAAATGAATAGAAGGGTTCCTGCTTCCATTTTATTTTTTCAGATCAAAGTTTTTCTTAAAATCTCTGAGTCTGCACTGTGCCAGCTTTTAAACTTCCACTTTCTTATTTTAATTTAAAAGAAATAGCTAACAAACCCTTGACAATATCAGCCATGTTTATGGACAGCTATATTTGCTTAAGAATTTGTTTAATTGCTGTACCTTGAGAAGTGATATTAAACATCCTGAACTTGTACACAGAAAAGGGTCGAAGGTCAAATAGATTTCTTCATCAGGGACTTGTCCTGTAAAACACAACGATCCTGTTTTTTGTATGGGAGCACAGGAATTATGGACTGCAAATGAGATTTTGAAAGACATTTCTAAGATGCTGGATCTCTCAGACGAGACAGTTGCTGTCTTGTCGCTGTGGCCCCTGGATTGAGTCCTTCTCCTAATAAAGGGATGAAAGGTGTGTAAAGTTATTATACTTGCTGCTGGCCTATGTTGGAAAGCAGAGGGAAAATGCAGCTGGGTAACATAACCTAAGTGAGTCTCTCCTCCATCTCAGAGATAAGAAACTTAACCTCTAATGGTCTTATGAAGATGGCAGTGACCATAACCATGAAAAGAACTAACCACACATGCTGCATGTTTATGTCTGCAAGCATTCACTTGAGTGCTTGATTCCCTTTTGCTGACTTGATTGCCTACAGCTACCTGTTGCTCAGACAGGAGGAACACATCAAGTGGGACAACATTCCAGGGGAACAGTGATCTTCACAGGATTTCCAAGTTTCAGTCAGCCTGGAGTTCACAGTTATTTTTGGGATGGAGTCAGCATTGCTTGGTTAGGAAATTTAATTCAATTGTTAGATTAAATTTTAGTCCCACTGCTCAGCTGACAGTTGTGCAGCCTGCAAAAGCTTAGGTATAAGCTGCCTTTGCCTGTATTGGGAAAATTGATTTTTCAAACAAGACAAAAATGATACTTGCCCTATAAGAGGGAAAAGAAAAAAGAAGCCAGAATGTTCACATTAGGGTCTGCTCAGTGCTTGTGCTGTCTTTTGCTGTTCTCTAATACTCGTTCATCTGGCATTCTCACTATATCAAGGCACCATCCTATGAGTATATACCAAGATCTTCTGGAACTGAAAATCAAAATTACTACATGATGCAACAGGACTGAGAGGAGTAGAAGAGAAATTGTGAGGCTAGCAGTGCAGGAAACAGAGCTATATAGTCCATGTGTAAAATTTGCACCTTTGCAATATATATTAGGTTTGTTTCTCCAGTATGTAAAAAGCAGAGGAAGATTGATGGTGTCAGTAGTTCCTGCTAGCCACAACACTGTTCTGTTGCAAAGGTGAAGGCGCTTTTCTTTTATACTTCAGAGTACATTTTATGCTTTCTATAAGAAAACATACCATGGTATTTTGCACAATTGCATTTTCTGTTTAATTATAAGAAAATGAATCTGAGAAAATGGAGTAAAAATCATAGATTCTTGACCACTATGAGTCAGATATTGTTGTAGTTAACAAATGTCTAGCATGTTGTTCTGCCTTTCCCTTATAGATATTTTCCAGAGGAGTGCTATCTCTTGACTGAACCATCTTGTGACCTTTAGTAGAGAATGGAGAAAACAGTGATGAGTGCTGTGTTTGCATGAAAGCCTGCCAGACCCAGTATTGTAGTAGTAGCACACAACACCCTTGCTCAATCTTTAAAGCAAACATAGGACTAAATTATCTGGTTTTCAAGGGTGGGATAGTGGTGCAATCAACAGTTATATGACAGAAAATGACAGAACATATACAGAAGTATATATAATATAATGTGAGGGGAGGTGCAAGACAGGGAGAGTGATCAGACCACCATATTCTCAATGAAATGTAATCATATGGCTGGACATAATTTTGCTTATATTTGCAGGGAAAAGGAGTCTTAAAAAATTTTAAAATAAAAAATAAATAAATACAGGTCCTGGTTTTAGGTAGAGCAGAGAGCTGGAAGGAGGGATGAGGCAGGACCTCCTGAGGAAGGCCAGCAGCACTGTGCCCCAAGTAGGCAGCTCTTCACAGCCCACAGCTAAAATTACTTCAGTGAGTACCTCATGGGGACTGCTGGCTATCCCAACAGTGGAGCTGAAGCTGGATATCTATAGGTTGAAGGGCACAATTCTGTTCCCCTTCAGAGTGCCTCTGAAGAAGAACACCACATCATGTGCCCATCTTTTTCATTCAAGCAAAAAGGAGGAACCATAACACAATCTGGGCATCAAAAGAGTGTTGGGAAATTGTTATGAAAAAAGATGAAATGTCTGATTTCTAATGTGAGAAGTTTGATTTAGTCTTACACTATTTAGGTTTAGGGTCAAGAGCTGGAATTAGGATTAGACACTTTTAGATTTTTTTTTTCACGTAGTATTAGAATTATGATTAGAGTAATTGGGGTTGGGGTTTAGGGTTTAGGTGTAGGTTTAGGTCATTAGAGTTAGGATTAGGAGTTATGTTTAAGGGGCAGGATTAGGTTTAGGGTTGCAATCATTAAGGGTTAAGCTACTGCACAAAAATGTGAAGTCAGAGTACTTGCCTGTCCCATCGAGGTAAGGAAATCGGGCAAAGAAAAGCTAGGCCCAGCAAGAAATGATCCAGATCAGTAAAGCAATCATCCTGCAGGCACCCTGCAGGATGTAAGGATTAAAAACTGGGTCTGCTGATGCCAGGGATCTACCTGGCAGGCTCTACTGAAGGGGCAATGGTAATGGCCTTCTAAAGAAGGAAATTCTAAACCTCCAGTTGAAAGGAACATATGTTTTCCAGTGATACAGGACTTATACTAAATGCAATACTTCTCTTCACATGCCTCCTGTTAGTTTCTAGTTACTGATAATCCACTAGTTTCTTTTGCACTTGGACGGATTGAAGTCCATGAATAACAGAAATCTTCTTCTCCCCCCCCATTTTTGGGGGGGGCATATTATTATTTTTTTTTTTTAATCTTTTTTTAGAATTAAAACTCTGTGGCTGAAGCAACATCTTGAGCATAAAACAAAGTGAGTGGCTGAGAAGATGAAAAGTTCTCCCCTGGGATCTTCCCTCCCACACACTGCAGCACACCGTCCTCCTCAGAAAGGTTTCTCCTGGCACTCCACCTGAGGCACTCCCCATTCCCTGACCAAACACCACATGGAAAATTAAGCTTCACAGAAAATATATATAAAATCCAGCACCTCTTTATAACAAGCTATATAGAGTGGCCAGATATTAAGTTGTTAATTCTTACCACTGTTTAATACACAGTGTATAATTACCACTACATAATAGTGTACAACACAAGATTCTTTTAATGGGCTAATCAAGTTGTACTTTATTTGACTTTTTTTCCCTTACCTACTCAGAGTCCCCCTCCCTCCATCCCCCCCATATCTTTCTGACAATAGCTCTCTTTTCTCTCTTTCGGTTGTTTTATGTGCAGTAACATGTGTTACTCAGTCCTGTTCCTGCAGTGTGTACAAGATTTCCTTAAACTTACCAGAACATGTAGCTGAGACCAACTTAACTCAGCAGCAGCAATACTGTTTTTCTGCCTCAGATCCCTGCCCAGAGTAGCCCTCCTTAACTTAAGCCAAAGCACAGCCCCAATATTCCCTCTGGGGGGTAGAAAGGAATGGGCAATGTGAAACAAAGTATTAAAAAAAAAAAAAAAAGTTACTGCTCTGAGTTCTTTTTGCTGTAAAAGCTATTCACCTTTCTGACCTTGTGTATCTCTACATCTGTACGTATAAAAATGCATGTATGCATATGTGTATATATGCACATTTATACGTAGATGCATACACCTCGATAGACACAGCTGTTTAAAGGTTACTGAGCACTACGCGTCAATGCCTCCATCCTCCTTGCCTATCTCGAAAGCCATTTTTCAGATTCATTAGGAATAAATGGATAAACGAGACACCACGGAACAGCATTAGATGGCTTTTCTGCTGCAACGGGAGGACCGGAGCAGTCTGTTTTTCTGTGCAGGGCTAATTCTGCAAAAACAAAGGAAAGCGGAGGGGCTCCTACAGGGAGGAGGAAAGGGGAGCCTGAAGCAACAAAACCTCTGTGCCTTGTCACCAGCTCCAGGCTGTCGGCACCCCTTGTGCCGGACGAAAGGCGGGACTCCAGACCCCAGTTCCCAGAAGGAGGTGGCTGCTGCCGGCCCCAGTGCTGCTGCCTTTCACTTTCACCCCAGACTCTCTCCAGCCTCCCTTTTTATGGCTTTATGTAAACTCTGGGGTCCTGACAGATGAAAGTGCTCTCTGTTTCACAGCGGAGCTGTGGCTTTTGGATTTTACGGCTCCAAAATTACTTCACGATGATCCAAAGCACACATCACAGCCCAGAAACCACACGGGAGCCGTGCTGGTAAAGGAAGCTGAGAGTTGCTGAAGTAGCCAGACTGAAATTTATAACCATGACCTGGGCCTCGTCAGGCCTTTACGACACCGTGTAAAGTGAATTGCTGCTTAGTCACCAATTTGCTTGGCAAGATTGGCTGGATTAGGAAATACATAAAAGGTCAGACAGTAGGAGTTTGTCTAGACATCCTATTTTGGATTATACGCTCTGCATGTTTCTGTGGCAACCCCTGCAAAACATTCATATTTTAGCAATATTTTTGAAGGCTCCTTCTCTGTAATGAGTTATCAAGGCTTTTTTGAGCAAAACTAACTTGTTTCCCTACTGCCCGTGGCCCAGCCACTGCCCATCTCCCTTTTAGGAAGGGCCAGGGAGCTGCCAGGCTGCCACAACCCAGCAGGGCTGAGTCTGGAGGAGGCCATGCCTGAGGGGGCAGCCAGCGGCCTGGGGAAGCCTGAGGACTGGAACCTGCTCGCAGGGAAGGAGCCAAGAGACAAGGATTGCACCATTTCCCCATGGCGGACACGGCCAGACCACTCTCTATCACCTTTTTCAGCCCAGGCTCCACGCTGACCTTCCCAGCAGCAGAGGGAGGGATGGGAGATGCAGAAGAAAACAGGCACTGCCTGGGGATCCCTGTCTGCGAGACACACGCCGAGGTCTGCGAATGCGGAAAGCAGTGCCATGGCTTGGCACCGGCCGCTGAGTCCACCAGGATTAGAGCTGGGCTGCCTGGAAGTTTTAACAAAAATAAATGCTAAGTATTGTAGCAAAAGAGGAAAACCAGCCAGCCATAAAAAAAAAAAATAAAAAAAAATAGCCAAGTAGCCAAGTTTTTTAACTTCCATTCCATTATTATTGTTTACTTTCATTTCATTCCTCATGCAAGTGAAAAGAGGGAACAATTTCAAATTGTTCAAATCTCTGGAATTCTTCCTCTAGGCTCTAAACCTTGAGAGGATGAGGTGGGGGAGAAAAAGTCAGCTCCAGGACTTTCAGTGATACTAATTGGATTTGGCTGAGCTTTCCAGGTTGAATCACACATTTAAACTAGATGCCAATTTAAACTAGATAGAATGTATCAAGAAAGAATTATGAAAACCAAGGGCAGGATTACTTTGTCTACTCAAGTAAAAATTAATGAATAAATAAACACTCCAGACAGCACTTTTGACCAGGTTCATTAAAGCACATGCTTTAACTTTATGATTCCTACCATCTCATACCTAGAGAATTGGCTTTCAAATTCATTCCTGAAAGGGCTGGTTTTTATTAGGAATGGTCAGGTTTGGGGTTTTTTTCCTTTTTAAATTATCTTCTGGATAAATAGTACTGTTAAAGGGGTTTTGCATTTCTGTCTGATGACATATCCAGCACCTGGAGCCATGGTATTACTAATTCAGGGGTGCAGCAGATGTTCCTCTAAGAATATCATGCACCTTCCTTAACTTACCTTGTGGGTAACAAGACCTCCAGGATTCAGGGAAATAACCTCCAGGCAGCCCCATAGCTTTAAATGGACAGCACTGGGAGCTTGTGACACCTGTCAAATTGATACTGCATGGTAAACATGTTAAATAAAACCATCAAGTAACAAGCTATGGGACAAGAAGAGATGGCCTCCAGTTGTGCCAAGGGAGGTTCAGGTTGGATATTAGGAAAAATTTCTTCTCCAAAAGAGTTGTCAGGCCCCGGCACAGACTACCTGGAGTCATCACCCCTGGAGGGATTTCAAAGATTTGTAGTTGTGGTGCTCAGCATGGTTTGGTGGGAATTTGAAAGTGCTGGGCTGACAGTTGGACTTGATGATCTGAAAAGTCTTTTCCAACCAAAATGATTGTGTTTCCTTGGACCCATCTTTCTTACCCATCTCCAGGCCCTTCGTAACAGTGGGCATCATTATCCACACTCTGCAGATGAGGAACAGCTAGAGGAAAGCAGGGCTTAGAGTAATAAGCGGAAAGTTTTGAGGAGGTGTAGACTCTTTTCAGCTTCCCAGACACTCTTGGGGTGAGTGTTCTTGCCAGGACTGTTGGCTTTTCAGAATTGTTGAGAAGGTGTGTAGTAAGTTTATTTTGTAAATTAGACTGAAAAATATTATACTGAGTTACAGCTGGAGTGCACTGAGTTGCTGAACTGAGCAATATTCCTGAAGTAAGAGTAGACAGGAATAGCTGCTGTGCTGATACCCTTTGAATTCAAAACCTAATGCTCCAGCACTCCCCAGGCAAACTTAGCCAACATGCATTCATTGTTGTCTCTGGCACAGGCAGAGGGATCGCACATGGATTTGGGGAGTGTAGCAACACACTGAGGGCTGAGGACATGCATACTGATGTATGTATTCAGATGACTCAGATTCTACACTCTAAAATAACCACAGACAGATGCATATTTCATAGCCTACCTGTTCACCAAGACTCCCAGTTGACAGCCTGTGAGTCAAATAATGTGAAAATGAAACACACAGTTCTAGGTTTGACAAAACAAACACCTCTCTGGTTCTAAATTATTTTCAGCCAGCTTCCTTTGGTGATTTGACTATAAAATGACCTTTTATTCAATGCTTTGAAATACTGTGTTCATAAGAAGGTCATAGAACCACATAACATATTTCTGAATTTGAGCACAAATCCAGTCTTGGTGATGATGCTGAAGCTGCAAGCAGCCCTGTTTAGGCAAGGGACCATTGCAATACAGTTTGCCAAATGAGTAACAGGTGTCTGTCCTAAGGACTTTGTAGTCTAAAGGCAATTTTGGCAAGATTTTCAAAGGTGTTGCATACCCACAGTTTACAGTGACTTCAATAATAAACCTCAAGTACAATGAAACTTTGAAAATAATATCAAATAGAAAATATATAATAATATAAATATTATAAATATTTTTCTTTTTTTGGTATCTGGAAGTCACAACTTTTTAATTATGAAAATATTATCAATCTTTATTGCTTGACTTGCTTAGTCCCATCTCCCCCTTTCAGGACTGATCTTCATTTGGTTGATAGACATTTATTGTTTCTTCCCCTAAAATGTAAAAGGAGCCTGACTGCCTTCCCGGGGATGTCTGGCCACTGCTAGGGAAAATACTACTAAATGTAGCTCCTATTGGGGTGAATGGCATTTCTATTTTTATAGATGAACATAATGGGAAGGTTGTCTATTACTTGTGAATGGCAAATTGAGGGGACAGATTACACTAATGCTTACAAATATAAGGGGTAAGTTGGTGAGATATTTTAGTTCTGTGACAGTATGTAGAATTCTCAGAGTGCAGGGAAAGGAGGTTTTGATAGGTGCTTGGGCACAGGGGGCATGTATTTTAAGTAGGTTTGAAAATAGTCTTCCTGGCATGCTAATACCTTCAAAATGCTAGGCCAATTTAATCTATAGCAAAATATGTAATTAAATTTTAAATTTGGGCAAGTTGCACAGAGCTCATGATGTTTTCTACTATTCATAAAGATGTGAATGTCACTACGTAATTTATGGATGGGGAAACTGGGGAACAGACAGAGAATTTCACATGTTCAAGGCTGCCTAGTACCAGCTAGGAATAATACCAGTACCCTGCTGCTGCAGTGATGCACCGACTAGACTGTATTAACTACAAATGCTGATTCAGCTGAAATCCATGCAAAAGCTGTGTTGAATTACCACCAATACTGGTATGCTATACTGGTATGCTAATACTACTAAGGAAATTTGGTTTCTCTGAGGCAAATTGTGCCTTCTGACAGTGACATACTCACTCGAAAAAAACCTGGGAAAGGTAACAGGCTCTTTTGATGAGCTGCTTAACCCTTCTTCCTCCACAGGTAAGCAGGGCTTTGCTTATGCTTTAAACTTTCCACTCAGGTTGTTTCAAAGAGAGTTTCAGTCCCTCTTCAGGGAACCTGCTGGATTGTCCTCTGGTGAGTGTCCCCAGTGCCTGGCATCCTTCCAGAGCTATGTTCCTCGGTAACCTACTCTTCACTTTCACATTGTCCACATGCATGCATTAATAACAGTAACTATACTTAAGTATTGTCTTATTTTGGCAGCAGTCTTCCAGAAGATAAAATAAATCTACTGCTTTTGTTGATGTTGCTTATCTCCCTTGCCAAGTGCTCACCTCCTTCTCCTTTCTTGGGTTTTTTCCAATGTCTTTCCCTCTACATTAATTTCCCTCTTGTTGAATATTGTACTGTATTAATACTTTTTCTTCCTATTTCCCTCTGCCTTTTTACTTCTCTCACACTTTCTGTTTCTGTTCATGACCTCCATTCTTCTTCTGTGTCTCTTTCCCACATTCCTCCTTTTCCCAATCTGCTCAGCCAGATCAATCACATCAAGAGGCTTGGGGAGTTTCAGAGCAAGTGCATGAGCAGCAGTCGGTCAGGCCAAGAGAAACATCTGTATTCATTGGTTTCTCAGCCATTCTTCATCTACTTTCTACTTAGTCTGAGCATATGCAAGAAGGCACAGCTGCCACATCAGCTGGAGAGGCGCTCTGTAGCCATAAAGGATGAAGTGATGATACAGCTATGCAGAGTACCCATGTCTTTTCACCCTGTTTTCCACAGCTGGAACTCACCTCCACCTTCCCTAGTGGTTTAGAAAAAGATTTTGGGCATGAGCTAGGGCAGGGCTAACCCATTAAGTACTTGCAACAATCCTCAAATCAGGTCACTTGTGTGGCTTAACTAGAACAGCAAGGTCAGTAATGTTATTCAATACAGTGAAGCAGATAAACTGATCCAAAATTGCCTCTGCTTAAACTCAGCTTTGGTGATGGTCTTTTGTGTACTTGTGTACCTCCAGTCATTATTACAAAATTTTTATTTAATGAGAAATATTATATTATTTACAGAGAGGACACACATTTTTAATTGCCCAGTACAGTATAAAGAACAGAATTTGTACAATTATCTGCCTTCATGCCCAGTTAATCAGTCCCCGCAAAAGGATGTGTATAGGACAGTATCTTGTGACTGCTGTACAAGAGAATGATTACACCAGCACTGGAAACACTATTCAAGGAATACAAACACCTTAAAAGGTGCTAGTTTTGCAGACAAAGCCCAACATGACCAGAGGATTCACCTGCTCCCCAGGAATGATGCCTCCAGCCCTGAGGCTGGTTGTCTAACACCACCACCCCCCAGCAGCCACTGGGGAAAGGATGGGGAGATAGATTGTGCTTCCCAAGACAAGAGCCTTTTAAGCACCATCCCATCCAGACCTGCTCTCAGGGAGGACAGAAGCTTAAATTACCTGAGGCCTCACTCCCATCATTGCTATTGCCAGTGCTATGTACCAAAAAGAACCTTCATGTGAATAGTCTCAAATCTTAGTGCTCTCAGCTGTTTCTAACTCAAGCATGTCAAGGCGTAGGAGGGAAGCCCTAATGGCTTATGGGGAGCTGGGAAATGCCAGCTTCCATGAAATGCCTGTGACCAGCTTTAAATGTTCTTGGAGGTTTTATTTTTAACCATTTCAGTAAGTAAGAGATCTCAAGTGGTTGTTTGCAGAGTAAGTAAATGAAGTGTTGGTAATTTAATATCATCTACATAACTGGCCCCATAATTTTTCTGTCAGTTCTTCAACGAGCCACAGAAACTGAACTTTAATTGTTGTCTCTCCCTCAAAATACATGATTGGTTTTGCAGATCTCTCCTTGACAAGCTGCCAACGGTGTATTGTCAAAAAGAGGGGATCTTATAAGACTTTTAAAAGCTGCATATGATCACAAACTGTCTTTGTGGTAAGAAATAGTGCACTGTTTACTCTACTGAAACAGTAGTTGGTGGTGAGGTATAAATTTCTAGATGATGACTGCAGAGTTTGGATGGTGATGTAAGGGCTATAGAGAAGGCAGTAATTCTCTGAGAATGCCCAGGACTCCTCATCATTGAGGAATGGCTAAATATGCTATAAATTCCAAGCTTATTGGCTGGAGGAGAATTCAGGTCCTAATTACCTCCTGCTAATGCACTCAATGGAATGAGACACCTAACCAAGTTACTACGATGCATGGGCTACCATCCAACCCACCTCCTCCCCAACTTTTTAACATTCTGTTCTTCATTAAAAATGCTTACTGTTTTTCTCCCCCTTCTCCTCTTTGCCTTTTTCCATTCTCCTCCCTAACACTCTCTTGAATGGGTCTGGCTGCTGTCTACATCAAGTCATTAAACAAACCACTTCACAGAAAGTTTGCAGAGGGCAGTTGCTTGTTCTCTTCATCTGACTGGTGAAGTGAAACTTTGGTCTTTGAAACTTTGTTCAAGCTACTAAAACATCTGTCCCTTGACACATAAACAGATTTAATATCTGCTTCCTATTAATGACCTGCTAAGACGTAGGTCATCTAGACTGCTGCTTCTGCTGATACATTTCCACAGAGTTATCTGCTGTGTCCTCGGAAGTTGCTTCTGTAGATAACCTCAGCACAGCAGA
The DNA here is from genome assembly GCF_036169615.1 of Heliangelus exortis. Lineage (NCBI taxonomy): Eukaryota > Metazoa > Chordata > Aves > Apodiformes > Trochilidae > Heliangelus > Heliangelus exortis. The sequence goes on along the minus strand of NC_092423.1, from coordinate 57,764,031 downwards.
AACATAATTTTATTTAGTTTTCTTTTCATAAAGTGCTTCCGTATGTGAAATCGTAGAGAACACTACAGGTTTGTTTGAGTTAGCTGTTACAAATCTAGGTCATTTGTCTCTTAGAATCTGACAGGATATCCCCTTTAAGAGTTATGTTTTAATAATTAAAAAACTCCAACAAACCTGAGCAGTTAACTATTGTTTTCAGCAATAACTATTGCTTTCAGCAAAGCAGAAGTTTGCTTGCTTTTATAGCTGAAATCTTGCAAATTTAGACTTCTACTTAAGAGTTACTCCCATTCATAATTAGGCTCCACAAAAACCTGGTATATATTTCCTAGTCATCATACCACCAATGTCATAGATTGGGAATGGGAGACAAAATTAAACAGGCTATGTAACAGATTATCACTGAGAAGTACAGTACAGAGAAATGATTGAGTGCATGGACAGCTTGTCTTTGGAGTAGTGCATATCCAAGTGCCTGTAAGGATGTGGGATCTCAGCCATGCACACTTTGTCAGTCAGATGATGGGAAGCTACCTATGGCCATCGATTTCCTCCTCCTGGACTAGGCAGACCAAAGTCAGCTGGGCAGGGCACTGACTCCATGGATACCCTTGCAGACCACAAAGGTTTGTAGACTGCAGAGTACAGGGTTTGCCCCATCTCAGACACTGAGACAGTCCCTAGTTCATGAGCCCACTTCACAATGTTGATGTGAATCATAATGGGCAGTTTATTTCCTTAAAGAATATCTCTCTAATTGGATAAAGGTGCAGCCTAAACTGATAAATTAAAACATGATCTCTAATATTTAGTCAGTTAAAATAAATTATCTGAATTCTGCAAAAGTTTCAAACATTTCTTGTTTAACAGGCTTTGGAGACTAAGCCATGTGGTAGTATTGGAAATGTTACATCCAGCAGTATTTATCAACAAGCCAAGAGCTAAGAAGATAGTGCTGCTGCTTCATCCTTTGAAATCTTTCCAAGTACATGTTTATTCTGTCACTGTTGGAATACGTTGATATATTTTAACCAGTGAACCTTAGAAAGAATCAATTATATCAATAATTTAATGTATAAATACTTTCCAGGATCATCAAAATCAAATTAAGAGGTAATGAAATGTTGCCTCAATCATGACAACTCCGTTCTGAAGCCATGAGCTGGATCATTCACTTCATCCATGTTTGGATTTTGCATAACTGATACAAAATGATTAAGAAGCAGCATGAGTTTAGTTTCTTCAAGTGCCAATTTACTACCTGTTTCCAGTAATGGAAATGTATGATTTGCTGGGATGGAGCTAGCTTTACAGCTAGCACACAGTCCCCAAGACTGTCTTCAATTCTTTCCTGTAACTCTGCTGGTTTGCAGGGGAAGGTGAGCCTGACAGCTCCACTTGTGAGGCGCCCAAACTCCAAAAGCAATTCTGCAAAAGTTCTCAAGACACCAGGCAACATGCCTTGAGGACATTCATTCCCTGCTATTCTTAAAAATATTACCAAGATGAACAATATCAGCTGAGAAAAGTCTGCTTTCTTTTGATAGTAGCTGTTGGGCTCCTTAGCACTTGTGCCTTAATGTTCTTTCTTTTGCTGTTGTTTAAAGGCAATGTATAAGGCAAGGGTAGTTTTAGCATGCAGCTTGGAGACATGACTCCAGTGAGTGAGGGCTGTGACAGCACAATTCTTACCTCTATGGATTTTCATTCTTGTGAGCTGCTGATTTTAGTCTATATCTGCATGACCAAACTTTTACTGATTTTCCACTAATTTTGCTTGGGTTCTCACAAGTGAGAAGCATTTTATTTTAGAAGAAGAAAATACTGGCAATGGAAAGTGCAAATAAATACTTGAAGGGTAGGGTTTTACCACCCAAAACGGTCTTGGATTTTTTTATTTTTTTTTTTTTTTTTTTTTTTTTAACCTTATTAGACAGTGCAAAGGTATACTTTTGAGTATACTTTACCTTGATTCTTGGCTTTCCATAGGAATTCTCTGCTTTGTTTCATGGTTTTATCTGTGGCTTTGAATGAGAGAAGGAACAAGGGTTAATAAAAAAATGCTTGGGTTTAAGGAAGACACAGGGCCGAATGCTGTAAGGAAGTTTTTGCCAGGTGTCTGCATTCCGTGACATTTTTTGACAGATTTGGTCTATTTTCTTGAAAAATTTGACATAGTTCTACCAGACTCTAAAATGTTTCAAACCCATTTCACCTAAGAATACACTAGTTATATACATTTCTAATGAAAGGGGCTGATAGAAATGGCCACTGACTTATGGTACCTTGGTTTTGAGTCCTAGTTGTGACATGGGTATCATTGACACCAACTCTTCCCTCTTGGCTGGCCCAATGCTGGATCCAGGACTGGTGTTTTTTTATTATCTCTCTCTCTTAACTTATATTCTCCTAATTGTTTGCTTTATCTTTCACTTTCTCTTTCCTAAAATTACTAAGTAACCACAAGTTTTCCCTGGTTACACAGCATTAACATCCATGTATTGCAGTCTTAGTCATCTAAATAATCAGGTTTTGTGATTACACAGCCTGAGTATCAAAATATCTGCTTTTGCACTCATCATACATTCATACTTGTGGGTAATTTGTATTTCCTAAGAATTGCTCCAAAACAACCTTTAACTGTTAGAGCAATAAAATTGCTATTTTATTTGTAGAGAAAAAGACCTAGAGTGTCATTTTACCTTAATCTGATCAAGGGGTGTTCAGATGGCCCAAGGGGGATGTCATCGTTCATTACCCTCAAAGGGTTACTTTTTCCTCAAAGGGAAACCCTGGCCTGGGAGAGAGAATCTGTTTTGTCTGTGGTCTGGGTCTGGTCATGGGACAGGACAGATGGGTAAGTGGGAAATGCTGTGGAAGAGGTGAGTTAGTTTTTCAAGACAATCTGAAAGACTGAGTTCTGCTATTATTGTCTCCCAGTTATTCACTTACTGCCTGGTGAGCATGACTCGGATGGCACATACAGCAGGAGGAGAGGAGGCATTCTGCCTCATTTGTCTTAAATCAAGAGGTAAGGTGGGAGGTATTTCAAATTGTCATCACTAAGGCATAGTTTGCTGGAAAAACACTTTTGTCCATTAACTAAACTCAGAGCCAAAATTAAAGGTTTCTGAAGAACAGAACGAAAAAATCCCTTGGGAGACTATCAAATGTTTTCTTGGAACCAAGACTGCAAATTAGGCTACTATTTTGTTCCATTGAAGGTAATGAATAATATTTAATATCCTCCTTATGTTATTGCTGGTCTGCCTCTGGAGGGGCTACTCTGGCTGGTCAGTGTGGATAATAGATGTCAGAAAAGGTGTTAGGCTATTTGAATATACCTTGGCAAGAATTTACCTACTCCTTTCAAGAGTGATAGAGCTCCTTTGGAAAAACAGTAATCATTGCTGCACTTAGGACAGATTGAAGAAATAATTTAGAAGGCTGTCTAATGAGGTGCACACAGGGGAATAGCCATTTCTTTAACTGGCAGAGTAGCCTAATCTGGATAGATTTTCCCTCATTAAGATGGGGGGCTGTGTCAGAAGTGTTGGCCACTGCCCCACCATCAGGGCTGCAAAAGCTCAGCTTGCTCTTCCATGCTTCCTCTCATCCCCTGCCACCCTGAACTGAGCCTGCTGAGCACCAGAGCCCATGCATAACGTTGTGGTTGTACAGAAGAGCATTAGCTGCATGCTCTGTCTCAAACAATTGAAAATCATTCACTCAGCCGATGTGCAACCAAAACTTTCAAAGCTCCTTCTCTCTGAACAAATTAAATAAATTAAATAAACTAAACAAATTAAATAAAACCCATGATAGTTGTTGAAATTATTGCCTGTAACAAAACCAAATGGCAATGTAAATGTCTACGTGAGTTTTAAACTCAGTTCCCCTCTCTGAAATTCTGGTTTTACTTACAGCAAAATGAATTTAAACTGTTGAAGTAAAGAAAAAAAAATAGTCACTGTGATCAGTTGGCATATCCCATATTTTTCTTCTTTCTTCTGTTTTCTGCAGGTGGGCAAACAGATAGATTCTTTGGATAACTCAAATGCTGTTTCTTGTCTCACTATTGAGTTTCTGAGCAGCACATGTGAGAATATGGAGCATTCCTGTTCCTTTGTACACATTCATCCTTTGATTTAGAGTTACTTTCTGGGGTTTACGTTTCTTGTTTTTTTGTTTTTGTTCCTTGTTTGATCAAAATGTGCTGAAAAGCAATATCAAACTGTAACTGGTTTGCCCTCGTTTAAAGGGGACTTCTTATTGATGCAGTGGGGCTCACTGACCTGTTATATCTCTATAAGGCTGAAACTTCTATTTTTCAATTAAATCTTCTAGATTTTCTGCATTTCATTATGTTATGTTTTACTTACATTGACATGAAAAAAATCTGCCTTTTAAGATATCTGGGGTTTGTTGATGATGTCCTCACTACAAGAAGGAAGCACAACTTCAAGCCTTGCTCCTTCCATTCCCCATCCCCTCTGAAAATCACCCAGTCTTGAAGCCATGAGAGGAATTTTTCTGGGGTCATATTTTTGTGGCCTTTATATTCTAGGTGGAATTTACACCATATATTTTTAATTTTGATGTTTAGCAACTGCAGCTCTCCATAACAGTCCTCACCACCCCACCAGGTCACTCAATTGCTGCAGAGTGTGAAGCCAAAGCATTCAAAGTTTCTTCGTTCTGCAAAAAGTTGGTTAGTTTGGTCAGGTAGAGTTCATGTAAGAAAAAAAACCCAAACATTAAGGCCTCTGCAGTGACAATATTTAAACCCTCAGAGGTGCAGCTATCCATGTCTCTCACAAAGCACACATACAAGTTCACTGTTGCTCCAAATACCACTGTTAACAGCTGAGACCAGGGCTTCACAGCCCACTTAGTAACTGGCATTTTTATGCTCATCTAGGTAGATAGGGTACCTGGTAAGGATCTCGCACTTCAGGGTTTTTATACAGGAGATAAAAGCCTTTTACATAGACTTTTGCTTAGCACTCCCTGGCCACACTGTTGAAGCCACCTGGATTTGGCAGGCAGCTTCCCTGCACTCCCAGTGCCACTTTCAGTGCTGCCACACCTCCTGATTCCCCTCCCTGCCACACCACAGCCCTCATGCAGCAGCCAGTAGGTTGAGAGAGGTTCTGGCCCTGGTGAGGCCACATCTGGAATATTGTGTCCAGATGCACTGAGGTGCATCCCATCAGGGCCCATGGGCCTATATATATTCATTTTGCATAACTGATCTCTAACCAATTCCTAACTGACCAGTGCTGAGTCTTCCCTCCTTCAGGCTTTCTCTCTTATGCCCAGGGTCTGGAGTTCACAAGGGCTGGTCTTAGGAGTAAGGACTGAAACAAAGAAGGCATTCAGCAACTCTGCCTTCTCTGTATCCTCTGGTATCAGGGCTGCTGCCTCATCCAGCAGTGGGCCCTTATTTTTCCTACTCTTCCTTTTACTACTTATATACCTGAAGAAGCTCTTCTTGTTTCCTCCTACTTCCTCTGCTAGTTTGCATTTTTAGAGAGCTTTGGCCTCTCCTGTTGCCCTCTTACATGCTCTGACAACATCCCTATAGTTCTCCCAAGTAACCAGTCCCTTCCATGAGCTGTGAATATTTCTTCCACGAGATTCTTGGGCTTGAAGGAAGTGGTATTTAAAAACTGACCAACTGTCCTGGGCTCCCTTTCCTTCCAGAGTCTTAGCCCATGGCATTCCTGCAAGTATATCCTTAAAGAGTCCAAATTTAGCCCTGCAGAAGTCCAGGGTCCTACTCACAGCCCTTCTTCCTCGTAAAATACTAAAATCCAACATGTCAAGGTCACTGTCACTAAGACTGTTTAAAACCTTAACATCCCCAACCAGGCCTTCTTTATTCATTAGTACAAGGTCTAGCAGTGCAGTTCTCTCCTCAGTTCTTCAAGTAGCTGCATCAGAAAGTTATCACTGATGCACTGCAAGAGCATTTTAGACCGAATATGCCTGGCTGCATGGACTTTCCAACAGATATCAGGGTGATTGAAGTCACTCATAACTACTGAAGAGTGTGATCTGGTGGCTACTTCCAGTTGACTATAGGCGGCCTCATCAGCATCTTCTTCTGGGGTTGGTGGTCTATAGTAGACACCTACAACAGTTTCACCCCCATTTGCATGACTCTTAATTCTTACCCACAAGCTTTCAATGTCTTCTACCTCTCCCCCTGGATGGAACTCAGTACATTGCAGTTGCTCTCACATGAAGTGCAACACCACCACCTCACCTTGTTAATCTATCTTTCCTAAATAGTTCATAGCCATCCATGACAACATTCCGGTCACAGGAGCTGTCCCACTACATTTCAGTGATTGCAATTACATCACAGCCATGCAACCTAATACAGATCTCCAACTCCTGCTTATTCCCCATACTCTGTGCATTGGTGTATAAGCATTTCAGAGAGGGAGTTAAGCAATTAGTTTTCACTTTTTACCATTCCCAGACACATTCATGGCTACTAACCTATTAGTGAGCCCTGTGCTTTTGTTGTCCTAATGTCACCATTTCTCACCTCAAGTGGGACAGCAGATTGAAGGTTGTACTTAAGCTCATCCTTAGTGAGCTTGGTTTTATTCCCTTCCCCCTTTGAGTCTTGTTTAAAACCCTCTCAAGGTTTTAACTTGGCTAGGCTGGTAACTCCTGTGAGAAGATCCTTTTCCCACACTGAGATAGGTGTACCCCATCTTTTGCCAGCAGACTCTATGATGCATATACTGCTCCATGCTCAAAGAACCCAAAGACCTGCTGATGACACCAGTCCCTGAATCATGAATTAACCTGCTGACTCTTCCTCTTAGTTCCCTCGTCCACCACTGTCATCAGGGGGATGGAGAAGAACACAACTTGCTCACCAGATCCCTTAAATAGCTATCCCAGAGCCTTGCAATTTCTCCTGATTACTTTTTATTGATCTTGATGCCACATCATTGCTACCCACTTGGAAGACCAAAAGTGGTTAGTAGTCTGAAGGCCTCATCAGGGTGGGAAATTTACTTGTGATATCCTTTGCCCTGGCCCCCAGGAAAGCAGCAGAATTCCCTGTGAAGTGGGTCCAGTCTACATCTTGGGCCCTCTGCACCCCTCAGCAGGGAGTCACCTACTACATTGACCCATTGGTTTTTCTTACCAGGGTCAGTTTTGATGTCTGGCTTGAGGTGAGTTGACCTTGGTGATGCTTCTGGCCTTTGTGAGCCCTCGATCCTGCTCACAACCAGATCCTCCTGCAGAGCCCCATACCTGTTCTGGAAGGGTGCTGCAGGTGGTTCACTTCTTAGAGGAACACACTTGCTCTGTTTCTTCTTTCATCAGGCAGTGACCTGTTCCCATTGACCTACTATACATTGACCATTCCTACATTGACCCCTACTATAGGGGGGCTGGAGGTGTTGCTTATGAGAGGCTTTGGGATCCTCTGCTCCACTGAAAGTTACCTCCTCTTCTGATTTTGGAGAGATCATTTGGTGAAAGTAATCAATTTCCCTCTCACTCTCCCTGATGTTTCTTAACCTACTCACCTCTTCCCTGAGCTCCATCACTTCCATCACACCAGTCAGAGATGTCCCTTGTTGCCAGTGCAAGGCTGTGGCATTCCTCACAGCCTGTGATACCAATATCCATTTTGGTGGGTGCTGGGAGCACAGTCTTCTTCCTCTGAGTAGCCACCATCGCTCCTTGAGTAAATTGCAGCTCCTCAGCACCCTGCCCACTTGAACTGCTCCCCACCCCACAGCCGCCTCCTCAGGGGTCTTTAAATCTCCCACAGGGCTCCTGGCCTCGCCTCTTCCGTGCCTGCTTGGCTGCTGCTGCCTTAGTGGTCCCGCTGGTGCTCAGGCTGTGGGTGTAGGGGTGTCCCTGAGCTTAGAACACCCTCAGAACAACACGATCAAACCCTCTCAGGTTTACCTCAGTCACCACCGCCGCGGCTGCTGCTGCTGCCCCCTCCCTCGCTGGCTGCACAACAGACCTAATCCATAGTAGTTCTGTGGCCATACTTTTACATTCAAAATACATGAATCAGGTTTTGAAAAATCATGGGGCTCAATGATCATGAGGTTCAATAAAAGCAAATATGGGTTGGTTTTCTTTTTTCTTTTAAAAATTACTTAATTTTAGGTGGCTTGCAGATCCGTGTTCAAAGTTCTTCTCCACATCTGTGAAGGCTAGATGTAAATACAGGACCTGGAGTTTTGATTTAAAAATTGAATGCTGAGTGATTTGTATTTAAGTCAGGAGTCCTCTCAGCCTTGAAATCACAACAATTTACACTGCTTCACACACCCCAGATTCACAGCAGTGCTACCTAGTACCATCTTCAGTATGAGCACAGGACCTGGGAAAAGAAATTTAGACTGGTGTTGGGACCTCTGTTTGGTGTCCCTGTTGAAGAGTGCAAGATCACATTACTCCCAGATCCTCTGAACAATGCTGTTTTCTAGCCCAGTGCCTACTGCCTCTGGAGAGAGAAGAATCCATCTAATGCCTAAAATGTCATGAACAATGATGCAGTTTTGGGAGAGCTTGTTCCAAATAGGCTATATAGGAAGAGTAAAACTAATTTGCTTTTGTTGCTTTGTGGGCGGAAAAGGGCAAGGGTTGTAGTAAAATGACAGTTAAAAATGCTTTAAAGGAAAGGTCTCCTTCCTCTTTGAATGGACATCTTTACATAGAGAAATAGAGAGCACTGGAAGTCTCAGTCATCTGGATCAAACACAGGAGTAAGACAGTCTGGCTCGTGAATCTTAGTCCTGAGGTTTTGTGCAAGTGAAAATTCATGAAGACTAATTGGAAAGTGGTATTTATGTAAAGCACTTGAATTTGGTCAGACAAGTTTCTTCTTGGAAATTAGTTCAAACTGCACCATTGCAAAACAAGTTTAAAGCAGTTCAAACTCCAGCCTAGATGATCGTCTTCTCTTTTTTTCCCTTCTTGCCTGAACATTTGGAACTAGCTTTGGCCTTTGGAAACCTAATGTACTGAAATACTTAAACACTCTTTACTGAAAACTCTTCACAAATTTGAGGTTTCTGGTGTCAGTCTGAGCCTGGAGCTTGGTGACACAAAAATATGAGACCTTTGCTTCATTCAGACTTTGCTATTAAATTCTGGTGAACAATGGCCCTGAGCTCCTTACAAAATAGCAAATTTTGTATATTTTGAAGTTTGTGGAATGATGCAGAAGTTATAGGTGAAAAAAAATTATTTTAAAGTACAGCCCTAATATGGGTACAAAGGCTTCAATTAATTCACATGAGGAAAGGAGCCTAATTTTCAAGAGTGGGGTTGGGATTTTTATTTCCTGTGTTCATTTCCATACTTAGTTAGAAAATCAGCTCTGATCAAGGAATGTTTTTATTTGTTTTAACTATGTCCTACTTAATGGAGATGTAATAATTTAAAAATATTACCTTAAGGTAATTACATTTGAATAAACATAAGCTTGGTGCTTCAGAATGGAAATGGAACCTGTACCCTGAGCCAATTAGGAGCCACAAAATGAATAGAAGACAGTTGATTGCAGTTTGTGGAGACCATTTATTAAAACAGTAACAAATAATCTATTAACCTTTCTTTAAACATCGACAACATAAAAGAGTTCTTCACCTCAAAGTCAGTTGCATTAAATAATTGCCCACGAACAAAGTGAGATGCCAGAAGTTTGAATGTTGGGTTATGATTTATGGCATGAATTAGCTGCTTTTGTGTGATGAAGGGTATAATTAAACTCCAGTGGCAGCATGTGGCCATAGGGAAAGGCTCAGCAGAGTGTCCCTGGAAGATGGCTCACAGGGAAAAGGGTTCATGTTGCTGGTGGCACTGACAGGTCAGTGTGACAGCCTGGTGCCTGGGCAGGCTTCTTCCTACCTTTGTCATGCACAAAGGAAACATGCAAGCTTACTCAGAGCAAGGCAAGCCAGAACTTACTGTACATGCCCAGCAAGCAAAACAGAATAAACTTTGTAAAAAATTAAACATTTCATGAAAGCCTTCTGACCAAGACTCCATCTTGCAGGTGAAGAATGTAAAGGGAAGCAGTCAATTAAAAAAAATGGCATTAATTTCTGAGTAAGCTACTCTTGTGATGCTGGTGTTACTAAACTGGATGATACAGGGAAAGGCTTTGTATTTTCCTTTGGCTTACTTTCCTTTTCATGCCTTTTTCTGTAGCCAGGTCTCACAGTTCTCCACATTGCTTTTATTTCTGATGCAGCAAAGAAGAGTAAAATCATTTAAAAACCTGTAACAACATGAATCTGTAGACTACCTGGAGAAACGGGAAAAGCCAGAGGCACTTGGCATAGGTGTCATTTCAGAAACTGCTTTTCATGTTGCCTTTCTGTGGGGAGGATCTCTAAAAAGCTGGGCACCATCTAGCTCTAAAACCCACAGAGTCTGCCAGAGCAACAGTGTACTTAGAAAGCCAAGGCTTGAAGTAAAGGTATCAAACGTGCTTATTTGCAACCTACCTGCTCAAGTAGGTGATTTCTTCATTCATTAAACAGCATGCAAGGACACATCACTGGTATTGCCATCAGTATTTTCAAGATTTTATATGGATTTCTCTTAGTTCAGTAAGAGAAATTATCTCTTTCATATGGCAGACAACATCAAATAGCTTAAGTTTGTTAGTGGTGGATCACAAGCTTCTGATTTATTTGAGAAAAATATAAAAAAATCTAGTATTTTATTAGTCTTACTTACTAATTGAAAATTTTCTGGCTCTGTATATGCAAGCAAATACATTTTTCCTGGTAGCATGGATGGAGTTAAACTTCAAATTCCTTATGTAAATAACTTTCCTAGTTATATTGTTTTTTTCACTTTTTCCTTTTCTAAATACACATACTTTTGCCTGTTTGATTTTACTTTAGACTCTAGTACCACATGGTTTTAATGCCTTAGTTAACAATCCTAGCATCATTTTAGGGTCACTCTTTATCTGTTATCCAAATGGGTGTTTGGTCGTTTAGGAAAATTATTTGTAATAGTTAATAATAATGTAATAGTAAGGACCGTAATTTCTGTAATTTATCTGTTTACTGGATTGGTATATCATAGAGATTATCAGGGCACATGTTTCTGCCTGTGTGCCATTGAATGCAATGAGCACTCCTGGAAGAGCTGTCAGGGATTCATTATGTCATCTCCAAAGGCAAAAATACTGTGTTATTGCTTGAAAGAGTAGTAGACAAAGCTGGAGAGCTACGTCATGGTTTTTTGACTCTGTATAACATGTATTCCTCAGCTGAAGACCTAGATTTTTAAAGATTGCTGAATACTTAGAAAATCTTTTTTATGAGTTCAAAGTAGAGACAACTGCAGAGGAGTTTTAGAGGGACATGCTGAAACATCTTGAGCAGAGATCTGGGGCCCTACCTAGGGAATGATAAACCTCCAGAAAAAGTCATGCGTGCATGTAGACTTAGACTCTACTGGTATATTGTTATGAATCGCCTTTCTCTCTTGTCTCTGTTTTAAAAAAACTCTTGATTAGAGATTCAGTTTGGTTTCCTGACTGCAGACCCTTAAAGTAAGTCAGGTTGCTGAGGCAGTCACAAGTACAAAGAAAGGGGTACAAGTTGTCTCCTTGCCTGATGCCAGCTCATGGGAACAGCCACATAGGTTAAGGCCTGAGCAGATAAGGCTGGAAGGCAGGAAGGGTAAGAAGAGGTACAGTTAACCCAGGAACTGTGGCCAAGACTCTCTTAATCATAGCCACAAGTTACTAGATGCCCAGCTTCTGGTATGAAATGCTTGTATCTCATGAGAGGAAATGTTTTTGTTGAAAAAAAGAAAGCATAGCCAAAAGCTCCTTAAAAGTTTTCAAAAGAGCTGATCTGGGAGCAAGAGAGAAAAGTTTAAATATCAAAATGGTTATCTGTGGTTTCAATCTCTCTCTTATGTATCTGTCATCATTTACTGGTTAAGATTTAATACCTAAAAGAGAGTATAACCTGGCACTCATTACGAGAGCCCCAAAAGAAAACACAACTGCTATTTTTTTAAGCACACAGAGCAGATTCTTCAGAGCCTTTTCCGCAGAATCCCCCTTGCCTCAGCATCCCTCCTGCAGTGGGACAGGTGAAGTACCTCTTAGCCTGATGCTGAGCCAGGCCTCCTCATCCCCAGCTGCAGCAAGCGTGGCACAGGAGATCACGGCCTCCACATGAGGCAAACGCAGGCCAAGGAGTTGTGGCAGCACCCCAGGGAAGGCAGGCTCACCCTCCAGCACTGTAATGAGGCCAGCAGGTCTCCATCAGTGCACTTTCTCCCTCCCCGTAGCACATGAGCTAATAGTGAACTTCTTAACCTCAAAGGTTATCAGCGATTCAATGAGCTTAAAGGTATTACCACAATACATCCTTCAAATCATTATGAGCAATCTAATACAGGTTACCTGTCATGTATGAATCAATGAAACAATTTCATTGGCAACCAGGCATTTATTTCTGTTTTACCAGTTGGAAGCAAGTCCTTCCTGATTGAGAGGCGTAAGACAGTAAAGTCTTATATATCAATCAGTCAATCAATCTCCCTGGTAAAATCCTCTGTGAAATGTGAATTCTGGTGTCCTGTTACATAGAGTTTCCATCTTCTGAACCATCAAGGCTACAAGTTGTCATGGAAAGCCTGTCATGATAAGCCAGGACAGAGGGAACAGAGCAACGATGCCTCAGCCCATGGAAACTTCAAACAGAGAGCAAGAGTGATTTTAAAAATACACCTCCAAAGATTGTACAAAGGTTCTCATATCTTTTAATAGGACAACTACACAAACACTTTAGCACAACAAAGTTTTAAATGGCATGGTAAGGCTGTAGGCAATCAGAATTTTATTCCTAGGTCTGTGCAACAAGTGGCAAGGGACTAAGTGCAGTCCCCTCTGGCCACAAAATAAGGTAAAGACAAGTCCATTCCCAGTTTCTGATATACTGCAAGTTCAAATCACATGGTCAAGAGTTCTGGAATCTAATTTGGTTTTAGTATCTCCAGTGGGTTTCTTCCAGCAACTTAAAGAAGAATTTGTAGCACACAAAACTGCTAATGTCTGGGGAAAAAAAAAGCCTCAAACCCACCCAAAGACAACCAGAATCAGTGCTTCTTTCCCAAATATAGCCCTTGATTTCTCAACAGCTTCAGTTCATCATGGAGATATAGAGTAAAACCTTCCTTTGCATTCTGGGGTGTTGAATGGCACATTACGTAGGTGATGAGTTTTGTAGTTTTGATAGTGATACAGTGATGAATGCAATAATTAGATATACCAATCTAGTGCTAGACTTGAGCTGCATGTCATTTCAGTTCCAGAAGTTCTGACACTTCATCTTAATTTGGACTGGTCATTTTTACCATTTTACTACTTTTAATATTTACACCAAGTGGATGATGTGCTCTCTCCTTGCCATACCATTAGTCCAGTGCTACATGCTTCCAGCACCGGAGCAGGGCCATACAATACCTGAAGGGGCCTACAAGAAAGCTGGGGTAGGACTGTTTGTACAGGTCTGTAGTAAAAGGACAATGGCAGTGGTTTAAATCTTGAAAAGAGGAGATTTAGGTTAGACATTAGAAGAAATTCTTTCCTGTGAGGGTGGTGAGACACTAAAACAGGTTGCCTGAGGAAGCTGTGGATGGCTGCTCCCTGAAAGTGTTCAAGGCCAGGTTGGATGGGGCTTTGAGCAATCTAATCTAGTGAAAGGTGTCCCTGGCCATGGCAGGGGGGTTGGAATTAGATGATCTTTAAGGTTCCTGCCAACCCTAGCTATTCTATAATTCTGTGATTTTGCATTTAATTGAATTTTATATACCTCTAACAAGGCTGCTGATCTCATCCCACTGCAGTAACCTCCTTGATATGAAATATCATTGGAAGAATATTTTCTGCCTGAGAGCTGTTCATATATATGAGCTGCTGCAACCAATTAAAACATTAAGGAATCTACAGTTGAATAAATATCAGTGAAAATATAAGAAGAACATAGCATCAATTTTCAGCCAGTTTAATGGAAACTCAATAGGTATCCAGAGGTCCAATTACAGGAAATCGTTTTGCAGTATGAAATAAAATTATAAGAAACAGAGACGTAAATGAGAATTCTATAGGCACCTAGCATGCTTTTGGTCTTAGCATAATGAATTAATTAAGGAAAAGCAGTATTAAGTGGTAAAGATGAAATTCTGCTGCGAGTTGCATGTCTTTAAATCTGGCATAATTTTCTAGACTTCACAGAAATCACACTGGATAGAAATATGGGAAACTCTCACCCTGAGAAACCAAAATTTATCATCCATTTTGGTCAAAGGTCCACGTTCCCCTCCTATTTAGTGCAGTTCAGGGGCCAGTTTGGAAGCAAACACCCACAGTTCATGAGATAAAGAGTAGCATTTTATTCCCACTCAGTTGTTGTGGGTTGTCTGAGCAATGAGGCAGCTCCTTTCTTTAGTTGTGTGTTTCAAAAACACAAAGCACAAAAAGGAAGAAGCCTCATGTTCCCCTCCTAGATTCATCAGAGGCCATACAGTCTCCCTGGCTTTATGTTTCTCCATTTTTTTTTCCCTCTGTATTCTTGTAGACAACTTACTAGCAAGCCCTGTCTGCAGCATGTATGGGATGGAAGTATCACCCTGCCCCATCCACCTCCTGTTTGTCTCATTTAGTCTTCCAGCTGAGCACTTCTAGGGCTGCCAAATGAGCTTGGTAAAACCTACTGAGCCACTCATTTAAATACTTGTTAAACAGGAAACTGCTGCTGGAAAGTTGAGTGCTATTTTATATTTAAACAAATAGAGCAAACAGGCATGAGTGTAATTTTGTGATGTAGTGGAAAATTTGAATGACTTGCATTATATGAAAGGCTACTAAGGGTCCTGCTCAAACATTTAAGATTTTGCAAAGGTAAAAACAGGGAAAGGGTTAACTTGCACAGTTCTTTCACTGAAAATGTAGGCGTTAAGGAAACATGATGCACATGATGGTGTACCATTGGTGTTTCCCTTGTGATTGAAGGAAAGTAGTTATTAAGGTCAACTATGCTTATTTTTGGCTGATGTGGAGACCCTTTCAGCCTGAACACTCCTAAGGAGTGTACTTAAGGTCAAGCAAGTTGCATATTTTGAGAATGAAGTAAACAAGGGAGGCAAGAAATGTTATTGTGTTGAGTACCTCCTTACTTACTTCCTTAGCTGTGGCATATTAAGGCGTAAGGTTTTGATTTAGCCTCTGCCTCTTGCAAAGTTGGGCATCAGTATTGTCAAGGATGCCAGAGGTCAGCTGCAGCTATGGTGTCTCCAGAAAGCTTGAGGCACCCAAGAGGATGGAAAGCTCTTGCCATTCCCAAGGCACGGGAAGCTCAGAGGTGAAGCCAAAATGCATGTGGATCAGGGTCATTGGGCCGTAAAATTTTCGGGGGGGGCGTGGTGCTCCACACATGTTTTTCTTCCAGCTTTCTGTTCTGCAAAATGTTTTTGACTCCTCTGGTCTCTTTGCTTAAGTTTTGATAGGCCATCCATCTGCTAAAAGCGCACAAACTCTTGGCTTAAAGCAGACCTTTTCCTCCTCTGTCATCCAGTGATGATATGGTAGCTACCACAGTGACATAGCATCTATTTTACCCACTCTAGACTTGCTTCTCAGCTGTGACAGCCCCAGCAGCTTAAAAACCTGATGGTACCTGCAAAACTGCACAGCATAGCCAGCAGATCTTTCCTGAGAATGCATCTGGTGAGATGCATTAGGCTGTCACAGAGACATGTATTTAGATGAAATCAGGAGACAGCCTTACGTTTTCCTAAGTGTCCAGAATGGTTATCAGCTTTAGTCAGCTTCCCAGATATATCACAGTATTTTTCTATTCGTTATCACACTTCATTCATGATGCTGCCTTGTTTGCCTCTTTCATTCATGTTGATAGCTGCCAGGTAAACTAGCTGACTAATAATAGAAAATATATTACATTTATATATATATAACACATTTGTTGTATAATTTATACAATCAGCATAAGAATTTTTATTTTTATATTATGCTCCATGAATGAAGATGGTTATTTATTGTCCAATGCCAAGAAAACACTTGGAATTCTAATAATTTTCTTGTGATTTTTTTCTAGTAAGTTTCCTTTCGAGCCTATGCATGCACAGACCATTACAATACTCTCCATTTATCATTTAATATATTCCTGCGTACTGGTGTGTTAGACTGAGCTCAGAAATGCATTTAAAATTCTGAGCTTTTTCTTCCGTAGAATGTTTTAAAGCAGAAAAAATGTTTTTCTCATCTTGAAAGTCTAGCCTGAAAAGCACACAAAATGATTCATCACGGAGTGGGTAAGATGTTGCAAGAGCTTGTCCATGACCAGGTAGTGTCTGTGGCTGCTGGCAGGATGCTTCCTCCCAGCTGCCCAAGCAAGCATCAGTCCCTTTCCCCCGTGGAGCCCACCCTGATCCCAAGGCAGGCAGGCAGGCAAGGTAATGCAGCTGTTGCATGACCGTGCCCCAAGAGGTGGTGTGGAGCCTTTTTGTTGGTTTTGGTTTTGTCCTGTTGTTTTTTTGCTTGGTTGGTTTTTGTTTTGTTGTTGTTTTTGTTTTGGGGAGTTTTGTTTTTTCTGGGCTTTTTGTAAGGTTTTGCCAAAACAGAAAGTCAGAATTAGCGTGTACAAAACACATCTAAGCAATGGAACACATATGAATTAGAGTACCCACCCACAACGCCTAATACATAACCAGTGAGTCATGCCTGTAGCTCACTGTGAGAAATCTGTGTAGGTGGGTTTTATTTAGTTCTGGTTTTGATTGCTGTTGTTCTTCTCTCTAGCTAATTATTATTACACTGTGAACTACTAACATAAGGATCTGAGCTTTCCAACATGCCCAAGTGGTAAATATTTCATTTGTGAGACTTACAATTTGATCTTTGTGGAAAGGCAAATTAATTATGTCTCAGGACCCTAGACCCCTGGCTGTATATTTGACTTCAGGGATTAAAACTGAGATACTAAGCCACTGGGATGAACCCAGTTCAAGGCAGATGTGACCAAAACGGTCGCCGTTAACAAGTTATTTAATCACCTGCACAAAATGTGAAATTAAATGAGCAGTAATAGTCTCCTATTAATAAAAGGACACATCACAAACATCACCAGGAGTACTGGTTTCTTTCTTCCTAGGCTCAGCAAAGATGCCAAAGGCTTCAAAGGTGTGGAGCCTGAGCTGCTTTCTCACGCCCAGCACTGGTCCCTCCAGGTCAGGGCTGGGGCTTGCTGGCAGGGCAGCACCAGCAAGCGTGCCATGCCACTCCCTCTCCTCTGATCAGCCTCTGATAAACAGGGAGAAAGAAGCCCAGTCCATGGAGACATTAACTTGGCACTTTTCCTGAGTGCTGTAATTAGGAAACCAGAATAATGAAAGAGCGCACAGAAGCCTGAGCTCTTTGTAAATGCAATTTGACTTGTAGTTATTTCAGTATTGTGAGAAATAGATCTGTCTAACATCCACAATAATTAATATTTTTATATTATTGAAAACAAGTGTGTTTTCTAACCAGTGCCTGAGGGTCTCAAGAAGTTCCACTGTTGTTATTGCCACTGAGCATGTTAATGCCATAGACATTTGAGGTTTTCCAGAACATCTAAGTGGACACTAGCTGTAATTGAGTAGCCATGAATATTGCTTGATGTCTGTGTTGCAGCAGAAGTTGTAAGAAGGCAATATAATTCTAAGGTGAGCTTTATTTTTTTAAGCGCTTATTGCTAGCCTGACTCTGCCACCTCTACTTATTTTTGTTGCCAGCATCAGTGAGAAAATAATTACAACCTTTTAGGACAGTAAAGGACTTTTGAAAACCCTGTCCTTAGTTTACTGCTTCTGCAGCACTTCCTCTTTATTTTTCCCCTTTCTTCTTTACTTCTAATGTTTCCACATCCATTCCCTCCATTTCTACTTTGGTATCATCACTGCCTTCTATCTTTATGTTTCCTCTTTTTTCTTATTGTCTCTTAGGTTATTCTCCCAGAGTTATTTTCCTATTGTATCATTATTTTCCATAGACAAGAAGGTAACTCATTGTGACCCATCCTTACTTTGTGATAAGACACAGAAATCAATGCTTCCCTCTGTCAGTTGGAGCCTCCTTCTTTTCACATCCTCAATTAACCTTACATTTCTGATCTGATTTAATTGTTCATCAGATCATTAAAAATTAATAAAAAAAAATGCATGACAAAAATATTTATTTCTCAAGTAATTCTAAAAGTAGTTGCCTTTTCAACCACCACTTATTCCAGGAAACTTCAGTGGGTGGATATACTTGCTCATGCCTATAGTTGAAGCAGTTTAGTACTCAATGAGATCAGGCTAAGCTCACTGTTTTCTCACCCATGGAAAGATGCAAGATACACAGTGTTTAGGATGCCTTCAGTTTAATGCTGAATGGTATGAGTCACTTAGACCCCTGACACACTGCAAAAATACACAAGAGAGGGAAAACTTTATTCAGATTCTTGGATTAATGCAGCTTCTCTTTCCTCCATCCTGAATACGAATGTAGCCAGAGCTGACAGTGTTTCCATGCAAGAGCCTCCCACAGTAATGGTCTAGACTCAGAAGTTTTGGAATGGACTGTAAATTATCCTCTACTACCCAGACCAAAGCAGACACCAAAGCAAGGAATTTGGATGCTGGGATTTTTTGTTCCCAGTGAGATTTTGGCATTTCAGAAGGATTAAAATTCTTCTGAAGTGGATGTCTTGTATAGCCATAGCTCTGTGAATCCTCAAACATTTTTTTGGAGCATATGAGTTCCATGGAAATCTGGTAACCTATTACAAGAAATGGAAGCTCCCTTGTATTTGAACACTTTTCACAGCCAGTCTAAACCACTTCCTCAAACAGCAAATGCAGTTTATTCCCTAATTCCATTGTAAGTGTTGTATGATTTTCATTTTTTTCTTGGAGACAAGTGTCACTTGAAGGAAGACAAACACTTGGCAGCTTTCTCTGAGGCCATGACAGCACTTCTGTATGCTCACACAGCTTGTTGACTCATGACCTGCTACACTCCAAACATACAGAGCTCTGCCATATTGCCAAAGCAGAAAAATTACATCTTGTACTAAAAATGTTTTGTATTGGTTTGGTTTTTTTAATTTATTATAACTATTATTTGCTCAGAGAGGAGAAAAAGCTGCCTGGAAATCAGAAAGGCATAGAACAAAAAGCCTCATATAACTGCATATGCCAGATGTAGCCCACAAGTAGCTCCATTATTATAACTTGTCCTCTTGCTAACCTTTCCCTCTTGTGCATAGAGGAGTGCTGGAAGGCACCTGCTTTTCTGAGAACAACATGTAGTTTAGCCTCTGTGGTAGTTGTAAGTAACTCCTCAGTCACTAAGTGGGGATTTACAGTCCCAAGGGACAATCTCGTCTGGAGCACAGTCTCCTTAAAATAAGGTGGTAAGCTTAATACATGGTAGACAGAAAAAATTTTAAAAGTACCTCTTTCCCCACATACAATGTTTCCCAACTGACCACAGGAGCAAATGCAGGGAGTAAAGCTCAATGAGATTATGGAGTGTTACCAACCTGCTTCAGTGAAGTGTTTTCCAGATGTGCTGAACAAAACTTTTCATTGCCACAAGCTCATAATACAGTGTTCAGAAGGTTAAGCTTCACATACTACAAATACAAAAGTTGAAGGCAGTTTTGCCATGGATGTACAGAGAAACAGAGTAGGTCTCATATTTACATAGCATGTTCTGCTTGCGGTCTGCTCAGCAAAATTACTGGGGTTTGGAAGTGGTGTGTCACCTGTCTGAGCTGCAGTGTCTAAAAAGGAGGTGGGCAGAAAAGGACTTTCTGTTTTTAGTAATGTCACTAGAGATACGTGATCCTTCTCTGTGGACAAAGACAGCTTGCATCCTCCAAACTTCTTTGCCTTTCTTGTAGGCTTCTCTTCACTCCTGTTCTCATCTGTTATTTTAACCTTCCTAAATCCTGCTGGTAGCCAGCTGTTTCCATCTGTGATGACTGCTGGGAGGGAACAGCACAGCTTGCTTTCCCTGTCTTCATTGATGCCCCTTTTGTTCCCTTCCAGCTGGCGGGTTTGGCTGTGTGCATGGAACTGGCTTGGGCTATGGAACTACCAAATACTTCCAACACCACTTCACTGGCAGCAGAACAGATGTCACTCAGGTGTTTCAGCCATTTTAACATTTTGCTAGAGGAAATCTGCCACTGTTACTCCATCACTCTCTGTGACATCTCGATGTGTTTAGTTCATTTTTTAAATCTTATGAGCTCACTCAAGCAAAATATTACTTTTTAAGTGGAGTTCCAAAAGGCAGATATGAACAGTCTAAAGTCAAGTTACAGGATCAAGGCAGTCATTCCTGATGTTCAAGGTTAGCACGTGTGCTGGATAACTGATACTGTCAGCTACAAAACCCACTCATATATTCCAGAAGACTTCTGTAAACTGAGATGCTGCTGCTCTTTGTGATCCCTGCTAGGGAGAGGATGCTACTTCCTTGTAGTGTTTTTAACCACCATCCCACAGAAATCTCTCATTCCACCAGGACCAAGAGACAGTCACAGCTCCAGAATGCTGGCAAAGGTTAGTAAATACAGGTTCACACAAAGCTCAGAGTCCTGCCCAGGGGAACCTCCTTCTTCCTCCTTCCTGGGTGCAACGAGGATACATCTTACAGGATGTAGAAAGGGTTGAGATGTGGGAAAGTCTCTGATTCACATCTGTAGGAAGACTATCCAGGACCACTGAAACAACCAGAACTCATAGAAAGGAGGGATTGACATTTCCCATCTCTAGGGCAAGAATGGGACTGAACAAAGAAAAGGCACAAACTAAGGTGGGATCACTCAGTGAAGGTTTGGTGTCCGTTGTCAGCAAGTGCAGACTAAAAAAAATTCCATCAACTTAGTGGTCCCACATCAACATTTCACACTGGGTTACCTCAGGCAATTACAGTCATCCCTATCATCCTTCCATGGCATGATGTTGCCTACCTTGGTTTGTCCCTTGTCTATTACAAAATCTCAGAAATATTAGAAAATTCAGATTCTTCTAGATTTTTACTGATAAAAATATTATTCTCCTGTTGCAAATTAACTAAACTTCCTGCTATCTCTTCTACAATCCAAATTAAAATATGAAACAAATCACAGACACTTCCTGGAAATTTTAGCTCTTAATTTTCTCTGGGTGGCACTTTGTTCTTCACTGACTAATGTTTTTTCTTTTACACTATGACTCTCAGGTGGTCCAACATCTTGGATAAAATGGAAGTTGCATTCTCATCTGTTTTGTTTGGTTGCTTGTTTTCATGGCTGCTGCTTTAAAAAATTATTATTATTATTAAATGATGGGGAGAAACAACATTTTGATAACCACTGAGGACTGGAAGCTTCCTGTTTTAACATAGCTCCCATTCTTCATATTCAATGGAACTTGATTTAATCATTAAATATAGGTTCAGGCATGCACAGAAATTGAAATGCAGGCTTGGTTCTGCAATTAAGGGCAAAGCTCACATTGGTTTAAAATGAATTTTCACCTACAGAAAAGCTGTAGGGTTTTATTCTGTGTGTAAAACAGCCCTTTCTTCCTCCTACTTAATTAAAACCAACACAGTGGTCTGAGTTCTTTTTATCCTCCACTGGAATTCAGATTTCTATATATTTTTTAATGGAAATACTTTAGACCACCCTAGGTAGACCTCCAAAATTTTGCTGATCCTATAAGAACCATCTATCTCAGAGAAGTTTTGGTTGTTAAAACTATAATGAGATAAAGCAGCACTATATAGGAACAGTTGCTAAATAAAAAAGAATGGTGGGTGCCATGTTTGTCATCTATGAAGCAAATGATGTGTATTATTAGCAGGGCAAGTACAAGAGGAGATTGCCATCCCAAGGAGTCTCAGTCTCTGGGCTGTGTCATGTGTTTTATTTGCTGCTCCAACATTCTGGTGGGGTGTGCAACCTCAAGACCTGGCAGCATTTTGATAACACCGTGATCAGGTACCTGAAGTGCTCCAGGACTGTAGAGCAGAGACTTTCTTCCTGCCACTGCCCTGCTCAGAATGCTTTTCTGTCAAAAACTGGTAACCAGTACTTCATGGTAGTCCGAATTAATGTAAGGAGAAATATGAGATAAAGCTCATGTTGACATTTGTGGTAAACTTCCTACTGATTTTAGCAGGACATGATTCAAGCAAGGGAGGCATAAGGATCCATAACTGGCAGCTATGTGATCACACATTTTTAGTTGATGTTTGTGTGCATGTATGTACACAGAGGCCAACAGAGAGGAGTGTTAATGACAGGAGATTTGCTTAAGCTTTACTGATAAATGAAATATAGAAGTAGAATCCAGTGGCAATGAGTGTTACTGAAAACTGTAAGATAGGCAGGACGAAAGAAAACACAAACATACAGAATAAAGTCTTGATTTGTGTGATTACTGAATATATGTTATAAACAAGCACAGAACACTGGAGACCAGAGCTGACCCAAAGCTGAGGAGCTAAAAACACAGAGGCATGGACAAACACCATAAATCACTCTGACAGACCTATCCTTAGATCTGCAGGAAAGACCACCTAGAAGGCAAGAGTGAAGGACTCACCAGGCCTGTGACTTCTGGTAGAAAGAACTGTGGCTGGAGATACTCAGCTTGCTGTAGAACTGCAGCTATTTCGAACACTAATAATAGCATTTCTTTCCAGTTAGCATAAAGCAGGAACTGTTTCCCATGCAATAGAGCTATTTATTTAATAGACTGGCCTGTCATTACCCAAGAGAAAAGGATTATCAGGTCATTTCTTTATCACTTCAATATTACACTATCTTGACGAGCCAGTAAAAAAATATTAGAAGTGTTTTTGCACAGCTTGAAAACACTGTGCCTGTTTTCTTTTCAAGGAGTTTTATGACCTCCAGTACAGATAAGAATTCTCCCTGATGGGGATAAAACAACTTTGTCAAACCATGCATCTCAGCCACATTGAAAGAGGCCATTCTGGCAGAGGGAGAGATTCTGCTTTTCTCCCAGTGGCAAAAAGTGTATCTGACAACAATATAATCCTCTTTTTCTTTCTGTGTTTCAAAAAGACTTCTATGTCAGCTCAGTTTATTTACTTAATTCACTGGGAGGAGGAATAATTTATTAAAAATCTCACTTGGGAAAACTATTGTAATTTGTTTACAAATTATGATGATATTAACAACTGGTCATGCTTAAATTTCATGCATCATCCTAATTTACCATAGATGACATTCTAGAGTGTCCAGGGAGACTATCAAACTCTGGCTATTGTTGATCTTTCTTTTTGAGGTGGTTGATAAACCTTCTGTTGTTTTATCATGATTCTTGAAGGTGGACTATGTCTGCTTATGGACATCATGCTTCTGTCTAAAGAAGGAAAGCCAACTGCAAAATGCAGCCAACGGAGCAGCAAACAGAATGTTAATCTTATGTTTGAGAAGTTTAATGATATTCCTTGTGTGTAGGTCATTCCTGATGCCTGGCAAATAAGTACTCCATGATGGGCTCTATATAGTTAAGCTGAGTGATACTCAACATTAGATGGAGAGCCAAGGATGAGGCAGAGCTCAATGTTTCCAGCATCCTCGTGCAATGGCTTAGAGGCTGATAGTAATTATGACCTGAAAGAAGGGGTAAAGTAGTGTGTACTGGCTTTCTGAAACATCAGACTATCAATTTCCTGGCCAGTTTTTTACTGTACTAATGTCCCTATGTCCAGATTCAAAAAGGAAATGCATGTGAGACATGCATCCAGCAGTTTTGACTGGTGGTACCAAGCATAATGAGATTCTAAGGACAGTGTTTTGTAACACAGGGATACCAGTTCTACATTTCTTTCACTGCAAGTACTGAAAGCTCCATTCAATACCAAATATAAGCTTCCCAGGTGGTGCTGAGCCCCACACTGCTACAGTACAAGTGCTAATGCTGTCCCACCAAGATAATTTAAATCTAGCTCAGGTGCTGCTGTGCTACACCAGATATCCACAGAGGGATTAAGTGACTGGCAGTTTTTCATGCAGGAATAGAACTGGATTGTTCAGTCTGTAACAATCTATCTGACATTAGTATTGCTTTTGCCACTGACTTCTCCTAAAACTGGGACACTGGATTAGATGAAATATCTTGTCAATAGACTAATAAAGAAACAATGAGTTGGCTAAAACAATTTCCATCTTAAAAAGAAAAATCAATAGGTTAAGTAACTTCTAGGTTAAGTTTGTCCCTCAGTGCTTAGCATAATGTTACTGTGATGTTGGAGAAAAATGGACAAAAATGAACTATCTAGGGGGCTGTAATTTTATGAAATAGTGTACAGGAAAGGTGGTTTAGTCCTGGACATCAGCGGGCCAGGATGTTTTTTCTTCATCTCTGCCACTGTGTGATCCTAAGCAAGTCACTTCTCTGAGCTATCTGCTTGAAAAAAAATAATTTATAAAAGCCTCATTTCAGACATAAAGAAACACAATTACAGGCTCTCTGTTGAAAAAAATGATAATTTTTTTAAAGTATTTTAAAACTGCTATCCAGTTTGCTGCTCAGCAAGCTGTACCAAGCACTAAAAAGCACCATTTCTATTTGATCAGAAGTAAAAATGTTTTCACATTATGACAGTCCTTGAATTTAATCAGAATTTTTTTTTTTTCATTTCTTCTTAGTATTCCTTTAAAATGAATGCAGGTTTTGTTTGTTTCATGGTTTGTACTCATGGCTCTTTATTGAATCAGCAGTCTGAGCTGGGAAAGGACTGCTCTTACTTGGGCAACCTATAATGCTTTTCTATAGCATGTGATTCCTTGAATCAGATTAAACCTTCCTATTGTTCCATGAAGCTGTACCCAAAGTCAAAGTCTGCACATGACAAATCCCCTGTCATATGGATGATGGTTCAGTTTTTCCTCTGAGTTTCACAAATGCTGGAAAAATACTATTTAATTATTTGATGTGCTTGAGGGCAGTAAGATCTCCATATCTGTCCCACACCACCTACACCACCTCAGGGCTGAACACACCTGTCCTGTGCAGCAATAGTGCCTCTCCATTGACATCAGGCCTGTGTCTGCCTGGAAAGGAGATCCTTGGACACCAAGTCAAATAGATTCTCATTGAAGTAGCTACCTCTCTTAATCCCTATTATAAATTCATCAGTCCCAAATGGCTTTTGGAGGTTGCAAAATGGTAGTGTGGCATCTGGACTGTAACTTTGGAGGAAAGGAGAGGAGACTGGTATTAAAAACTGATTGCCCATCAGTTTTAACAGCAGTTAAAACAACAGTGATTTAAAACTTGTGCTGCACAGAGCAGTTGTTGTAGGGGTTTTGTACTCCAGAGAGTATTTGTTGCCAGCTACCACTTCCTATATTCATAAAGTTAAGCTCTCATTGTCCACAGTTGTGAAATTGTGTGTTAGGTCAGTAGGTAAGAGGAGAAAAGAAAAAAAAAAGAAAAAAAAAAGAAAAAAAAAAAAAAAAAAACCAAAAACCAAAAAACAAAACAAGGAAAATGTAGAACAGAGAACTTTCTCAGAGGCTTTGCTTTATGGCTGCAGGGGTCATCTGAGCTGCTAGCCACAAAGCAGCTTGGGCAAAATTAATTCAGCCCATCACTTTCCTCTTCTGCTGAAGCACCTCTCACATTCCCAACTTCAAAACCAGCACCAAACAGCAAGCTATTCTTTCCTACAATAGTCCTGTTACAAAATTTTCCTTCTAAGAATAATAATGGCTTGAGATTTGGGCTGGACAATATTGAAAACTGAGAGGAGATTGAAAAAGCTAAGACCTGCCATCAAGATATGAATATTTGACAGTGAAAAACATCCCTAGCAAGTACCTAGCAAAGATCCTCTTTCCCTAAACATTTTATTCTATTCATAGACTAGACTTTCATATCAGAAAGAAAAAAAATATCTTTTTTCCTCTTTTGCTCTTAGAGGCTCAGTTTTGTGGCATGTGTGCCACTTTTGCTTCCTGAATGTTTGATGCACCATGCTAACCCTGCAGCTTGATTTTCAATTCCAGAAAGCCAAAGGGACACACAGTGACGTGGCACTTGAGTGTAGTGGGCTCTCCTGCCTAAACTGTGCCTCAAACACCCTTCCACAGCATGGGCTTTCCTGAGCTCCTGTTGGGAGCCTTCACACCATCCCTTCCTGGATCTGCACCCACCACTGCTTCCCTTCCTTCACCAGTACCTTTCTGTCATTTATATATGTTGTAGGGCAGGCAGCTGAAAGTGTTTATTGCTGATGTTTATCTTTGTGTACAGATTGTTGTTCTCTGCTCACCTAATTTTGTTGGTTTGCTATCCTTTAATGTCTGTTACTTGCTGGCAAAGGAGAGCTACTGAAAGAGCAACAAAAAGTGCTGCAGCACAGAGAGGTGTGCAATGAAAAGAGGTATTGGACTGAGGCTCTTGTTTAGACTCAGTGGACAAGGGCTTGAAATCGTGAAAGTGTGGCATTTTTCTCATTGCTCTTTTTTAGAAAGCACATCTTGGCACAGAGCCAGGCTTGGATGCAGCAGCCACCACAGCTGTGGGGTAAACCAGGCCCCTGAGTGGTGGCAGCAGCACCTCATGGAAACAGCGTGGCTGGCAGTGGCAGTGACCCACAACACCCATAGTGCATGCTTTTTAGTCAATTCTTTAACATGGGGGTTTTCCTTCTACTTACTTGCAAGAATAAAAATGGCTCAGATTCAGAAATCAAAGCTTTACAATTTTTTCATGAGGTCTGACCTCCAGAAAACCATCAATGCCGAAAAAGAGAGAAACTGGAGGCAAAGGACAGCACCCAACAGGAGGGTAAAATGTACTGTCACACAGTTGAGTCTAGTGTTTTTTCCAAGGACCAACAGACACAAAACCTCGTTGCAGATTTTCATGTGAACAGCCATAGGGTGCAACCTTTGAATCCAAAACTGATTTTTCTTGAAGGTTAGAGACATTTCAGACTACCTTTGATTCCTTAAGCCTCATTGATGTTTTGTTCAAAAACTGTGGTTTAATCTCAT
Organism: Heliangelus exortis; assembly: GCF_036169615.1. Lineage (NCBI taxonomy): Eukaryota > Metazoa > Chordata > Aves > Apodiformes > Trochilidae > Heliangelus > Heliangelus exortis. The sequence continues at coordinate 57,736,912 of NC_092423.1, read as the reverse complement.
TGCTGCTGAGCACTCCAGCCATACCAGGTAAATACTGTCAGCATCTATGTGCTTAGCTGCAAACAGATCTGCTGACCCACAGTGTGCAGGAAGAGCATCGGAGTACAGTGCAGGTTTGACACACTGGTGGATCAGAATGTTTATTGAAGAAGTGGTGAAAGACAGAAAAAGAAAGTGTGGAAATTATTATGCAGTGACAGACAGTGTTAAACTACTTTGTTTTCTGCTCACAACATGAGCTTTAGCCTCTTGTTGATGTAAACATTTTGGTACACCCTGAAAAGTTGGACGCAAAAAGGATGAAAATTAGACAGTTTATACCAATGAAGATCATACATTTCCAGCAAAAGCTCTGATCCTGGTTTCAGTTCACTGAAAAGCAAACTTTAGAATAGAAGGTAACACCACAGCAGAGTGAATGGAACCTTGAATTTGTCAATAGCAGCTCAATTGTCTAGAAAAATCTTGCCCTGGCTCATAGCACAATTTTCTGGTCTGGTTAGGCTTTTTATTTTTCAACGTTTTTACTCATCAGCTTTATTCTGAATCCCTGATCCAGCCAGATATACTTGTAGAGAATGAACCAAAAGCTCCCCAAAAGTCTATGCCCTTTTAAAAATGCACTTAAGTACAGGGTTGATATTGAGCATGTTTGTAATTTCATGGGTAACAATACCTAAATTTAAAAAGTCTTGTCTATGATTCAGCGACACATTCCTATTCAGCATAGCTTTTAGTCCTTTATTTTAATTCTGTGGACTTCTTTAAGATTTAAGCCTGTACTTAGGAACTTAAACATCTAGATTTTTCCTTCTTCTCACAGCAGGAATGACTTACTTAGCCTTTTGATACCTTAAGATGGAAAAGACTGTATAGTTCATCATAGTTAATCTCATGTGGGCATGAGAGAGATAAAACAGGTAGGCGACAGAGCTAGGATCTAAGTGAACTCACCTTTATTTCACGGTGCTCCAGGGGCAGGAATCTGAAGTATCTCTTCTGGAATCTTCAAGTCATCTCTTCATCATCCAAACACCCCATTTATCAGAAGGCTTCATGTGTCTCCCAAGACCTTGACATAAGCAGAATTTTATTGTTAAAGCCATTTGAAGTTGAAGAGAAGCTATTTCTCACTTTTTTTTTATAAACAGAGATACTGTTCATATGAATAAAAGTGAAAAGTACTTTCCCCAGATACTTTTGAAACTTCCAGAAATAGTCCTAACTCTTAGCCAGTTACTGTTCCCCAGGAGAGCATCAGTATATGGTACTGCTGTGTAAAACAGTCTCACTGCCAGTTAAACTGGTGAGAAATCACGTTTTGGGTGTTTTGTAATAAAAAAAATATTTTGTGGCCTGGCCCCTAATTCTTGGCTTATTTCTAAAGAAAAAAAAAGGGTGTTTCCATAGCTACAAAAATAGGAAAACATCTCTATAAAAAAATGGGCTGCAGTCTAAAACTGAGAAATTTCACAGTTTTGCACAATGTTAAGCAGTGAGTTGTTCTGCAAATAGAGAATTTTGTTCTATTTGCAGTAAAGTGCTGCACTGCTTGAAATACACGTTTTTTTCTTTATCAGACATGAGATGTGTAAGTGGGTAGTTTTCACACAAGTTACTGCAGATGCACACTCAGTCACAGGATGTAATCCTGAAAGGTACAGAGTGCTCTCAGCTCCCAGTGTCGTTAAGAGGGCAGGTCACACAGAACCCAATTTTTTAAGTTTTTCGTCTTTTTATTCTTTTTGCTTTGTATAAGAAAGAGCTATATTTTGGATTGTGTCAGCATTCTTCATTTACCTGGATAATTGCATAGGGCAACCAGATAACAGAGGAAAAACTGTGATAATGGATCTTTTGTTTTTTACAAGCTAAGCAGTCTTTAAGGCTGAGTATGTATAATGTGGAAAAATATTCAGCAGATCAATATAGTAAAGCAGTAGGAGATCTGCAAGGCACCAATATCACTGCCATCAATTTGTTTTGAATGACATAACTTCTAATAGTAGACAGTTGTTGGTAAAACTACCTGTGTGTGGCTTTATTTTCAAATATCATACCTATCCACTCTTCCTAAAAAATATAGCTATATGAAAACATGCTTGCATTTGAAAACACAACTTTGTTGAAAAAGAATTTTAAAAATTATTAACAAATTATAGTGTTTTAAAGGATGTCTTTAACACAGCAATGTACACTTCTATGAATGTGTAAGAAGCATTTTTTAATTACAGCACCTTCACAAGAGCCTCAAAGCACTACAGATTAAAGAGGTGGTTCCTCATTATTGAGAATCCATGGTTTGGTTTTTTGGGGGCAGACATGATGGTTGCTTATGGCAAAGCAAGGCTGTGTACTTTTTGAGCCTTCTTAACATACAGTCCTTGATGATGGGAACCATCTCTTCCAAACCATCCAAAGATTTTATGAAATAACTTCTCATTTCAATTCTGTTTCACTGCAAATGGGATTTTGTTACAGCTGCACCATTGTCACCAGGTTCTCAAGCACACTTGAGTATGCAACTGCCCCTGCATTTCACTTGTCTCTGCAGGGAAGGCACTTTTAAGGAGCAGAAATCAGTTCCTGCTTTGTGCAATGGCCTGACCACTGTTTTTAACACTATTGCTACTTCATATTCAGGACTCTCCCTCAGTATTATGCATCAGTGCATTTTCTATTAGTGCTGTGGATGGTAAAATCTAGTGTTATAGCTAGGGTCACTTACACAATTCATCTACAGCCAACATACAGATGCTTGAATGTTCAGCCATTTCCAGCACCCAAGAGAAAACCCTGTGTTATAACTGGACTTCACATAACCAGCTTAGGTCCTGTTTTTCCACAGGCCAGATTTAGAACACTTTGTCTCTTGCGTCCTGTTGATTTGGTACAGACATTTCTCATTGAAGTACAGTAATTAGATTTGCTCTTTAGCACTTTGTAAGGTAAAACAGAGGTTCCACTTATATGGATGTGTCGTTCCTGCAAGCACAATAAGTCTGCATCTCAGGTGCAAACTGCAAGCGCATTTTAATCTATTTCATATATTGTGGATTTATTTATTAAGTGTTGTGAAACCAAGTACACCTATACTAAGCTTTGGAACCAGCTCATAAAAGAGAAAAGCCAGTTCATCCCCCAGATCATCTTTCTCAAAATTCTTAAGAAAAAAAAAATGAGCTCAGGCAGCATGTCTGGCTGTTTAGCGCAGTGAATTGCTGAGCCAAGGGAGTTTGACAATCCAAGCCCCAATGGCAGTCAGTCCCTGCTATCAGCTGAGCTCCCACCCAAATGTCCCCACTGATGGCCATCTAGTAGTGTGCTTTGGGGAGAGCCTGCATCCAGAGTTTTAAAGTTCAGAACCAATACCTTGAATCCTACTGGCAGCCAACACAGCTCAGAGTGTTATGTGCTGCCAGCTTAAGCTCTGATTAATGAGTGTCTGCTGCATTCCTGACTTGCTTCAGACTCTGAATAATCTCAAGCGATAGCCTAAAGCAAAGCATATTACAGGAGGCTAATCTTGAAGTGACAAGATTGTGAAGAAGCATAGTAAGTTCTATTTAGAAGGATTTTTTTAATTCCAGGTGGATCACAAATTGTGGAATGTAAATTAAAATGTGTATGCACCTTTTGAGCTGCAGCAAGTGTGAATGATGGCTGTTAAGTGCTCTGAAGTGATTGGATGTTAGACATTCTGGGAATTAAATGAGTAACATTTCATTTTTATACAACTGCTATGAGTTTGTTCCGATTGCCTGTATGTACCTGCAGTTTCTTCTTATTTCTTTCCAACCCCCTGTCAAAGGAGTTCTGATTCCTACCCCAGACAGATAGTGAACATTTTGTTTCATCCTGCCTCTCTGCAAGAAGGATGCACAGAAATTTGCTGGGGGGTCTCAAGAGCAGATTTCTATTATTGTTTCAGCCTGCTAGAATAGAGACCAAGAACAGTATAATAAGTCCACTCTAATAGAGTTGTATGTTGCCCACAGCAGTAGATGAGTTGTGTATAGAAATGTGCGTTGACCCATGCCAACGTTACATGCAGCTTTTTGGAATATAATTTCTCACTGTAGTTGGCTCAATTCCCATATTCATCAAAGGCCTCTGGCTTTTACAAGATAAATGGGGATTTCAATTCTAGGAAGCAATTTGCTGTGTTGCATGAAAATGAAAATCTTGCTGCTTCGACAGTGGTAGACAGAATGATGGAAAAATATTTAGCTCTGGGACTAATTAATAAACCAAGGGATTTTAATGCACTGGGCAAAAGTGAGCCAAAAATTATTTTGGTCGACATTACACACACTTTGTATAACAAAGGATACTAAGCTCCCTTATAATACAGTTTTGCAGGATTCCTACAACATTCAATCGGCTACACCAGTTTCCAAAGCTGCACCAGTTTCCAGCTGGTTCCAAAACTGAATCTTTTGCAGAGATAGTGGCAGAGGTAAGGTATGTCATTTTTGCTTTGTTCTGAATTTTGTCTATGGTTTTATTTTCCTCTGTAACATAACACTTCATGGCCAGAATCTCCTGTTCTTCCTAATGATGAGCAGTACCCTGCCTTACTGTTTTCACCACACACACAGGTGTTGTCACTTCAAGACTATATAGGTGACAGAATCTAGTTCTTAAATGGGCACTCCAGTTAATCAGAACTTAAATGTTTGTAGAAAAATCTGCAAAATGCCAAATTGTTGCAAGGCTCCTTGCCTTGTTAGAAGTGAAACAGTAGCATGTTTCACTTAGTTGTTTTAGAGACCTGTTCCCCAGTGGCAACACACCCTAGCCAGACTGAAAAAGGAGAAATCAGAAGAAGAAACAACACACTTTATGTCCATTCAGAGGGTGGAAGACTTCACCCAAAACAGAGTGGCTGCTTTCAAATCTGGGACTGATTCCTAGTGTGTGTTTACACCCCAAAACATGCCTATGAATTGTCTGGGAGAGCATTCATTGGCATGGGTCAAAGTGCACACCATATAATTTCATGGTATGCCTTGACAAGTACAAGTGCAGACATAACCAAAAGATCATTTCTACTGTACTCCTATAGTGCTATATAGCTGTACTTAATTTTAGCAAAATATATTTTGCTTCTGTGAAAAATTATTTTTCGTTCTTCTGATTCGCTTTTGGTGCTGGGAATGGGTAAGACTTGACTTTATTATCATTTTCTATTAATATAGAATTATCATATGTTAGTTATTCTATGTCTGTATTAATAGAATTATTAGTATAGAAATAGCCTCAGAGACCAGTGTACCTCACTTCATTTATTCTGTAATATAACAATGTTTGTCTATCCACCTGACTAAAAAGAATGCTATAAGAATTTCTGTTCTATTAATGGTATGTATTGGGGCCTAGGGGACAGGAAAGGAAGATGTACATTAAAAAGAATTACTACTTTGCATCTAACTTTGGCATCATTTCTAAGTATGCTAGCAGCAGGATTTCCTGACTTGCACCCTGTAATTTTTGGTTTTTGAAACTGGGTAAAGTGGAAGATGCCTGGTTAAACTTATTAGACTCTCTAAATGAGAATTAGTTCATTTAAGAATTAGTCTTTTTACTCTGCTGGATAACAAAACTGACTGTCTCCAAAGCAAGTGTGTGATGGAATGAGTTTGTCTTTATGAAGGATCTAACACATAGGCCATGGACAGCTGGGTAGGCACATACATATCCCAGTGTACAGTAAGAGCTGCAAATATAATAAATAAGAAGTTGGCTATCAGCTGTCCCTGGAGTCAACATTCTCCAAGACCTTATGAAATCAAGTTGGCAGGGTATGAAAGGTATGCTGTTGCTCCCACAGGTCTCATGCAAAATTTCAGGAAATTGCATTCATGTTTCTTACACCAACATTCACAAATGACATTCACTTTTTCAGTTCAAGGACACTCAGAAAAAACATATTAAAGAACTGCAACCCTCATACACTCTGTATGTGTTAAGTCTGGAACAGTGAAACCAAGAATATTGGAAAAACACCAGGAAGAAGAAGAAGAGGAAAGAGCAATTCATTTGCTGAAGATGAAAGAAATAGAAGAGTGAGGCAGCAAGTCAGTCTGTGCAGACGGGCCCAGGAGAAAAGCCTTGATGTTGCCCTGTGTCAGAGGAGGACAGGGCCTCTGCAGGAAAAAGGAGGCAAAACTTACTCTAATAGAAACATGGTGTGTGCCTGTGCTTTGTGCAGAAGCTGGGGGAGAAAATATAAGATGCTAACACAGAGAGATGCTTCTATTTCCCAGTATTGTTGGAGTGCTTAAATGTGCTGTGGGCTTTGCATTATTTTTTTTTTTCTTTACATCATACATCTGCCTCTATTAGGGCTTAAAGGAAGACTAAGTTGAATATTTACCCTCCCCCACCCCCACAAATATCACAGGTTCTGAGAGAAGAAATCCATTGTGCAGAAGAGATTATGTAGAGTAGAAGAGACAGGGAGTCTGTTGTATGTCATCAGTTCAAGGAATGAATGCTTTCATTTACCCAGTAATTTTGCAAATACCCTAATGTTGATGATGCCTTGCTTGTATTTTTATTTTTTTCTTTTCATCTATTGGTGTTTTGTTTCTTTTGCACTGAAAAAGTGTAAAAGTCCTCGAACTGCCAATGATGAGACTCAGGTAAGGGAAGGTAACAAATCACCAAAGCAGGAAGGAGAGATTAACTTAACCAGCACTTATACTGCATGAAAAAGGGAACTTTGCCATGTGAAGCTAGGTTAGTATACACCAAACTGAAATCACTGTCCCAGTCCAAAGACTACTTATATGTGGGAAAAATTTAGGTCTGAAACTGCTTTAATGCTGAGGTGGGGACAGCTGGCAGAGGTGGCTACGTAGTTCAGCTTGTTCCTCTCCTGGTGTTTGGAGATCACAGCACACTAGAGATCAAGTCTTATCATTCTAAACAAATACTGAAGTTCAAATTCAGTGGTGGGGACCAACACAAAGAATAGGTGAAATCTGTGTCTTAGAGGCTACATATGATGACGATAATTGTTCCATTTACTTTTTAAAAAATCTATTAACTGTAACATTTTTCTGTCCCCGGAAATGTTTTAGGTGATTGATTTGTCATGAAGACTCTGTCTAATGCACATGAAATAACATGCACCTCCTGCTGCTGCCTAATGTTGACTGTTTAGCTCAATCTATCAAATTGCCTGTGTTCTAACCGAGTGCTTTCCTTTACCAGAGCACGCAAGCTGGGACAGCCAGGCTCAGAAATTATGTGTTTTGTGGTGGTGGTTTTGTTGTTTGGGTGTTTTTAGGGAGCTATTTTAGAAAAAAAAAATAAATCTTACTGATTCAAACACTGGGTTTCCAGTCTCAGGAAGGCACCTGGGGAACAAGCTAAAGAAACTGGTTTTTAATTGTCATTTGCTTATGGCAAAGCTATGAAGCAAAGTGACAGTGCTGGGTGTTCAGCCAATTGCTAACTACAGAAGAGAGGCTGAACCACAAGAGCCAGACTTAATTTGCACACCAAAGGAGGCCACTGAGGGAGACACAAGAAAACAAAAAGCTATGATTTCATTTCAGAGCCTCATTGTAGAAGAATCGTAAGAAGTCACTGGTGAAATTCAGCTTTGCCTGGTGAATTTTTCCTGTTGAACCAAGGGTGATGTAGCACAGGGCTTGAATGATGGGAAGAGGAAGGTTTGAAAGGTGTCTCACGACTTTGTTTGCAAGCAGAGGCAAGCACTAAGTAATTATGGTGAATATGAAATTAATACCTAGACAGCCTCCTTGATGCCTTTTAGTAATAAATAAATAAGAGTACTTCTTTTGGAGGCATAACACTATGTTTGAATCAGCTGTTCTATGAGGAGTCTATGCTTTTCCCCTCATGTTGAAAAGATGCTGCATAATCATCATATGATATGTAGAAATCATATATGTAGAAATATGTAGAAAACATATATGTAGAAATATATGTTCTGATCTTGTGTGCTTGCTGCTTTAAACAGACACAAAAAATAACCATCAGGGCTAATTGTGACTACTAGTAAAAAGAGATTCATGCCTTATCTCCTGTGAGTGCTTTGGGCAAATGTATTTAAAATCAAGAGATTAAAGGAAAAAAGCAGCTTGAATTAGCAGAATAAGCAGAATTATCATAGATTGACCTAATCCATCTATGTAGAAAAAAACCTTTTCAGAAGTATCTGAATATGCTTAAAATAACCTCCTAGTAATTCAACAACACACTTACATACCGTTGGTCTCTCTCCAAGCAGCTGATATGGAAGGAGAAAGGGATCTGGGCTGGTTGTGTATGTATGCAGAAAAAGTACAGTTAAAAATCACTGGAAGTCAACTGTGTGGCTTCTTTGGACTCCAGTCCGCTCAGGGTGACCCCATGCCAGCTATGGCTCATCTTTCAGCTAAGCTGATCTGAATAACTGCAGTAAAAAGCAAGTCAACACCACAGCTTTGCCTGATATTATTTTCAGTTTTGCTTGCAGTGTGCAATGGCAGGGCCATGTGCAGAGTGCTACAGCAGTCTACTTAACAAAAATAATAGGCCTGAGCTCCTGTGATGAGACATCAGTCTGGAATAAAGGCCAGATCATTCAGCATTTTCAAGCTGAAAATAGTTTCTGACCATCCCTGAAATTTGTTCCCATATTCAACTGGTAGATGGGAGAAACAAGACAAAGACAACAGTTTTGAACTCTGGAAACTTCCTTGCATCAAGCCATATGCACCAGGAGGGATACCATCAAACACGTGGCAGCCTCTAGATGTGCTTGTCTTCAGGTCTGTCCTCAGATTTCTCTGGTTGAATTCAACTTCTTGATCCCCACTACTGGCTCTTGGGCAGGTGGCAAAATGCTACAGAGAGGAACAGATCCCATCCAGACTGACTAGTTGATGCAGTCAGTTCATCAATATCTCACAGTCATCAAAAGCTACCTTGCAGATATGGTACTACCATTACTGAAATTTTGGTCTCAAAGTTATCCCAGTCATTAGCTTCCCTGTGATAAACTGTGGTCTAAAATCCAAGAAGCCCACAAGACACACTGTCTTTTGTCCAGATTCTTATTTAACTTATGCTTGCTGACAGCAAATGTAATCCATAGTTACCTCCCTAGAAAGTGGTACTGTTTTTTGCAGTAAAAAGTGACAACTGACAGAGTTTAGATAATTTGGCCTTCTCACATGGTTTGACAGAATTCATTCAGCCACTGAAATATGTATTTAAATTTCAAAAATGCTCTCTGAACACTAGAGATGCTGTAAAGGTGCATAACTGTGATCTTTAATGTGCTTGTCTGTAGTGTCAGAGCATTTGCCTACCATGACTAACATCTCGAGGTCCTTTCCAATATTACGGAGGTTTTGGTGAAATTTTGTGAATGGAATTCCTAGGAAAAATCTCTTTTCTGGTTCTTGCAACATTCTTTTCAAGGGTTGTCAGAAATTCTTGATAAAATTAAGCGGTGATATAGAGAGATAGTCAAATACTGTTGTGTTGTACCTGCCTGTACCGTGCATAGACAAAAAGCTCGTGTCCAGAGCTGTCAGCTTTAGTCATTAGAACATCATTTAGAGAAAACTAATGTACTAGAGAAAAACATTTGGAAACAAGGCCTAAGTTTCTTGCAGATAATCAATGCATTTGCTGGATTATGTGTCTATCTTCATTTCCTATGATTATTGTGCACCTTAAACAATATAAAATTACACATCTAAATAATCACCTGAATGGCATCACGTTGTGTGATAAGTACAGCTTCAGACTTAACTCTTCCGGACATAAAAATGTTATCTTTACAACATTATTTTCTCAAACCACTTTAGACATATCCATAGCCTAACCCGTGACATAGATGTCATTTTGGTTCCTTTTCATAAAATTTAAAGAGTAGTCACGATGATAAGGTGAGTCTATAGCTGGTGTGCTGACTAGATCTTTCTATTTTCAACTTTAAAAATCTCCATAAAAATCATGTTTAAAAACCACCAGGGACTTTCCTTGTCTGAGTATTGTAGCTTCTCTTACCAAGACATTTCAGCAACCACAAAGAAAACTATTTAAAGAAAAAAAGGAAGCAGCACATTTAAAGAAAGATGAAAATAAGTGTGATTGATTTGAACTTCCCTTTTTTCAATTCAAAAGTTTGTCCTTCCCATCTTGCTCAGGAAAATGTGCCTGCATGGAAAAGTATATGATGCCTGATTGGTTCTGAAGGCAGAAATCCTCTGCAAATATTTCAGTGGAAGGAATGAATGACAAATCTCCTGTTACTCATCAGGACAGAGCTCTTCCTGATTGTCAGTGTATGGTTTCCTGAGCTATCACAATTCTGTTGGTAAAGTCCATATTTGCAGAGTACCAGGTATCTGTTTCTGTGCTTAATTTAGTACAGAATATTTACAGTTAGTGAATAAGTTAAGTCTAAGAGTTCATTTTCTCCTGCTGGCATTTATGCTAGACCAGAAAAGGGGGAAGGGGGTATGTGGAGAAGGAAGCAGAAAAAGGAAACCTTAGCCTTCTAATATTTAAAAGCAGTATTTTAAAAGCAAAAATTAGGAAAACACAGTTAACAAAAATAACCCATGGGATATAACATTTAAAATGAGCTGAAGGAAGCAGATTCAGTAATATCTTTCAAAGACAGTGGAAAGTCATCAGAGTTGCAGTATATATATATCAGTATTGCATTTTTGTGGTAATATTTTTTTTAAAGTTTTCTTATAGCTCAGTCTGTTTAATTTTCCCCAAAAATCACCATATGGTGAAGAGGAAGTGTACTACAAAGGCACTAGCAGATAGATACTGGACCCATGAAGTATTAAGCTCAAGTCAATAAAAATTTTTGTGGGATCCAAGCTCATGTTTGTCTAAAGATAGTTCTTCCATCCAAACACTTTCTCTCAAATCTCCCTTTAGTGGCATAACTGGGGGGTGATATAGGTACCAAGGGGCTGGTTTCTTTCCATCGTTACTGTTGAAAATATTCCATTTCATATAAATTATTAATTACTACTGGTCTAGAAATTGAAGTGGAGGGAAGACAGGAGGGAGCAAGAAGGCACCCTGACTCTTTAGCCCATTAGTTGGGAAATACTGCAGAGTTCAGAGTTCAAATACCTTCCCAAATAAATACTTAATTATTGATACTAAGTGGAGCACCCCCCACAGGAGAGGATGAGAGAAATTTATCCCGTATTAGCCAGCAGTCTGGTCACTCAGGAAGTCACCTAGAACACAGGAGACCAAGTTCAATTCCCTGTTTGAGACCCAAGACATGAAATTGTGTGGGAGGTAGGGTTAATATTCAGGTAACTAAGCCAGCAGGCTAAGTTGGGCTTCAAGGGCTCTAAGTTAGGGCTAACTTAGGAATACCTAGGTTACCAGGTACCCTTGAGAAGCTCAGTTGTTGCCCAATTTTACAATACATCTTGGTGCTTTTCTGAACTCTTACTAACTAAGAAAAAGTTACTTAGACAAATAGTTTGCCCAATACTGAAAACCCACTTTTAGAACACATACCTCATGAAATATATGAAACATTAAAAATGTTTAGCTAAATAGCTACTATCCACTCTTCAAAAAAATAAAGGTTCAATGGGTCAGACAATTTTCCTGCAATTGGCATCTATTAATGCTGTTCTGGGTATTCCCCTGGCATGAGGAAGTAACTGTCATCTTGCCACTAAGGATGTATTCATCAAATTCATTAACCACAAGGAATGAGTATAAGACACCACTTGAGTACTACAAGAGGAATCTTTGTCTGGAACAACTGATGGATTTTTACATATAGATATATATATACACACATATATATATATACACACACACATGAGTATATTTTTTCCCAGTGATCGCAGAATAAGCATCCAGTATAAATTAGAAACTTGATGAAGTACTTCTAAGACATTGTACTTAACATATGCATTAGGTGTAGTCAATAATGCAGACTATTTCTTTCACATTTGAACCTGTGAATGTTTATCAGGAACACTGGTGAATTTTGTTCACCAAATGCTGTTAAAACATTTTTTATAATGTATGCAAAATGTAGAAGTGGGAAAGTATTTTCTGTTTAGATCACAGTCCTGCAACAAATGACAGGTACAAAAACCTCTTCTCTTTCTTCTCAGTGTGTTTGAAATGTAAGGTTAACATAAAGAATCAGATTGTTATTGGAAGAAGACAAGAGACACACATTTCAGCTGATCTATGCTTGCACGTAAGAAGAAAGATGAGCCAATGAAAGGGAAGGGAATGAGGCTGTTAGTGGATTGTCAAAGGGAAGAAAATGCTGGAGAAGAGGTTTTGTAATTAGGAGACCGATAAACGTAAGTTTTGGTCAGAAAATTCGGAGAAGAGATTTCCCACTGGAAAACTGACATCTTTCAGCAGAGGAATAATAACTGCACAACTGTGATCAGTAAATGCAACTGCAGTATTTCTCTATAGGTAAGAAACACTACCTGCCTAAGCAAGATTACCCATCAGCCAGGACCACCCCTGGCACCCTACAGCTGTGCCAAGCATAAGCACATCTGCCCCAGCATAACAGGAACAGGAGCCAGGATGTAACATTTGTTCACAGAGGAAAAGGGGGAAACCAAGCCACTGCATTAAATTTCTAAGAGGTACCATTGTGCCACATCCAAATGAAAAAATTTTGTCTTGAATATGCTGGCTGAAATGTTTCATTTCCTTCTATTTTCGGGCATATTTCCTTTTCCTTTCAGGGATTCTCTTTTTCAGTTACAGCCAGTATTTTCCCTGGTAAGTAGATAGTCTTCTCAGGTCTGCACTGCATGGACACCAAATAAAGTCTCAGTGTTCCACTGAAAACAAACTTGAAAAATTTCAAGCAGCAGTCAGATTTTAAAACCATGCTTGGCATGGTTTATTTATTATTTTTGCTTATTTAGGTCTCTGAAGGTGTTCAGCACACCTTGTGCTTAACCCACAAGCGTAACAATATTCAGAAAAACAAAAAACAAATAAACAAAAAAACACTACAGAAAAGGCAAACCTACTTCTGTTCCACTGACTCAGGCATTTTTACATATGCTACCTTGACACTGGATATTGCAAATTTGTCATTGGGTTGCTTCATCTCTGATAGTTGTTTTTCAAGCTCTGAAAGTCTCAGTGAGAAAAACCTTTATCACAGAAGTAAGCCTTGCCGTTGAATCAGTAGATGCTGCATGGTATATTTTGCAAAGATGTAGCTAATGTGGGGGTGGCAGGAAGGGGAAACAAAACAGATATTTTTTTCTTTCATTTCTTATAGGGTTCCATCAGAAAAGCCATCTTGCTCTAAGGTTTCCTGTGATGTTAATCTCCTGATAGCTCGGTTTCCTCCACCCCACTGATTCATTGGTCCAATCTTTCTTCAGATTTAAACAAAGGACAAAAATTGCTTTCCCATCTGCAATAGAAATTCCTGTGCTGGTTCTCTACCTTTTACTATCAGAGGCCTATGGGTTAATACTTGATAAAATGGAAGAGGTAGGTATTTGTCTCTTGCCTGGAGAGAAATTCTTTGCCTCTTTGCCAGGGAAAATCTGGTCCTCGTGCAATGATTTTTCTTTTAATTGGAATGCAAAGATCTTATCTTTTTTATTATTCCTTTATTGTTGTTAACCACTCTACTCTCTCACCCTCCACAAATGTCCAGCTTATATATACAGTTGAGGAAGCAACTTATTTTTCTTTCTTTTTAGCTTTAATCATTTGCCTAACAACTGAATTGTGCCAGAGTGGTTCATATATCCCTTCCTGCACTGCAGTCTCTTTCTCAGATGCCTGGTCTGTGTCTGTAATTTCTAGGCACAGATTGGCCCAGTGACTGCCTCTTGCTCTAATAACTGCCTGAGGTGTAAAGAGACCACTTTATGGGAATTCAGTCACACGGGCCTTTGCAAAAATAACAGTAAATGAGAAATTTGCAGTGAAAGGGAAACATTTCAAGCAAGTCATACGCCCACTACTCTCTTAATTTAGTTTCTTTGTGGCTTTGCTTTGCCATACATTCTGTAATGTCAAATTAGTGCGTGGGGAAGCAACAGCCTCGTGGATAGAGCTGAGGCACAGGAAATCTGGGTTTTATTCTCAGCTCTGACAGCCTCCTGCAGATGCATGGCTAGACCTGCCTGCTCACCAGAGGACATGGAGAGAGTCTCATCAACAACTAACTACCCTACTGCCCCTCGTCATTGCAGCAGATGAGGGAAGCTCTGGGACAGTGGCTGGAAGGAAACTCCAGAACCTCAGAGTTCCCACAGCACCTCAGCCGGGTACAGAGTGGGAGGCACTTGGGGCCTTCTTGTAACTAGGACAGCTACAGATGGCTTAATCCTGCCTCCTTCAGTGTGAGATAGCCTCCCTCCTCCTAATACCCATTTTCTGTCAATTCAGACATGTATGTAAGCATGTTTTTATACAGACAATACTGCTTGGTCCATTGCTCTTTGATTATTGTTGTTCTTCAAAACCCCTCTCCCACCACTGTAGGTCCTCAGCCAGTATCTTAAACCTCCAGGCCCTCTGTGTTTTCCTGTCCTCCTCCCATTTCTTCCTGCTTCCCATATTCCTCTTCCCTTTGCCCATTTTCAGTTCTGGTTTTGATCACCTCTTCTCCTCCGCTCTTCAGCTGTGACCTTCTCCTGGCAAAGGGATGTGTTTGGAGAGAGGGACTGTGAAGTGCATCTACGTGGATGAACACACATGCAAAATGGTAACCTTCCAAAAGGGAATAGCAAGGCTTCAGCTCCCTGTAATTAAAAGCTTAATTACGGGTGGTGTTTGTTCCTGGTTGTGGTCTGCCTCCATCACCACCCTTCACCCTTCTAATCTGAAGGACCTGGTGCCCTCAGCTCATCTGTACTCCTGATAACCACACTGCAGCCCCCTTCCATGCTACTGATCTGCTCTCTTTCATACTGCAAATTCTCCAGAAGAATAGCTAAATGGGCTTGTAGAACAATAAGCAATAGAACAATAAAAGCCTAGTGGGTCCCCCATCCTAATGGTGATTTACAAGGAGGCTGTGCTATTCCCTTTCCAACCCTACTCACCCATGCAGTGTCCCACACCAGCCCACGATGGTGGTGGTGATGCTGGTGGATACATGCTGCAGAATGGATCCCTGCTTCCCCACTTCATACCACTGCTGCAGCTGACTCTGAAACTGGCTGCTATGGAAATATGTATCACCACCTTCAGGAATCAAAATGCTTCCCTGTGTCGTTGTTTTTTTCTGAAGCTTAATTCCTTACAGGCTGCTTGGGATCTGTGCAGCAGATTTTGTAGTATCTCTGTTTGGGGATACTGCATCTTGAAACATAAGAGAATATTAGCTGTAGCACCAAAGGTTTGGTTTTGAAGGATTACTGAAGTTGCACACATATCATGTACTCTTTCTATGTGTGAAAGAAGAAAACGAAAATTATATCATGTCTGGAAAAGAAGAGGAATGATTCGGTATAGTTTAGAGTGAGCAAGTAAATGCTTTTTCTCATTTCTACTTAGTCAATGTAGAATGTAGCCTCATCTCATCATGAATAAGTATTTTTGTACACTTTTCAGTTATCACTACACCATTAGAAGAGATGGAGAGGCAGGTATGTACTGAAAAAAAATTCCTGTTTTTAGACAAAAAGGAGATTCACCTACAGTTACTCTGCAAAGAAAAATAACATATTTCAGAAATGTTACTGATATATGCAGAAGTCAAAGTCTGATGCTCAATGTAAGAGTAGCACTTCTCTCAGATATAGCTAAAACTGCTGGGTGCTACTAGCTACAGAAAATGCAGTTTTCCCATCAAGTCTCCCAGTGTAGACTCCTGCTATGTACAGGCTGGTTCTATATCAAATCATATCAGTCATAACAGAAACCCTCTGAATCATAAAACTGCCCTTTATTGGGAAGAAGAGAAAGCAGAAGTAAGTGCTGCTGTCCTGCATTTATGTGGAGCCTTTATTACATCTCAAGCAGCACTGCTGAAATGCATGTTTTACCTGTCAGTGGTCTGTTAGGACTACTAAACACATGTATATTAGCTTTTAAAAAGTAAAAACATTGACAGAGAGCTGCCACTTGAAGAACCCGTTAGCTTTTGTTTATCAAACTATCTCCAGCACCAGTCTGAGCACATGGGTGAGCATTGGCCATACCAGGTTGTGTCCCCTGAAGCTTTTGTTTCAGGGCAGAAATAGCAGAATTCAGAGCCAAGCGTGCCCAGCATTCACTTCTCTGCATTTCAACCAAGACCCCAACACCCCTTCTTGCTCAGCCACTGGGATGATGTAGAAGGGAAGAAACAACAGGGCTGCCAGTCCCAAGGATTAAAAGTCATAAAGTAGCATTCAAAGCATTACCCTAAAGATGATGGATTTACAAATTAAACGTGCCTTCATGTTTTTAAGCCAGAGAGTTCATATTTCCAACTCTTAGGTTGAACTGTTAAGTTTTTTAGTGACAAACAAGGTTCTCATATAATCACAGTAGCTGTGAAATGATAACAGGGGTCAGTATGGCACTCAGTCTCCAGGAGCTCACCTGCATTGTCTTTTTTGTAGGAATTTAGCTGTGCAGCCAGTGTCATTCATTTGCATGGACTCACGTATCAGTAAGGTGCTCAGTGTATAGGTGTGTTTCAGCAGCATTTGAAAGCAGGACACTTAGTTTAAATTTTGTATTGCCCTTGCCATTAATATAGCCTTGATGATATTTTACTGTATTGTATCCTGCAAAAAATGTCACAGAGGAAGCTATGCCAGCTTTATGTTCACAGCATTCCACTGTGAACACCAACCCAGAAAATAGCCCCTGCAATGAAAAGCCAGTGGAATCTACAACCATCAGAAGAGCCCATTCCTGAAAGCTTTTTTCAGCTCTGCCATCACATTCACCAGCCTGGACACGAGGTGCAACTGAAGGATGAACCCAGGCTCCCTGCTGCCTCCTCTTGCTGGTGCTGGCACCCAAGCTGCAAGCCAGACAGAGAAACTAATAAAATGAAAAACTACCTGTTTGGTTTTGCCAGGTACATTATCGAGACCAAAATTATCAAACCAAATTCCCTGATTTGCCTTGGTAAAAAAAGAAAAAAAAAAAAAAAATTAAAAGGGAACATGAGGCTGGCGACAGAGGAGGAAGCCTGAACCAACCTTCAGGCAAGTGTTTGCAGAACGTGCTTTGAGACCACACCAGCAGGGAGTGTGCCTTAGTACACAGGCCAAATATGCAATTTTAGGACACTAGCTACCTGAATTCAAAAGACGTACAGAATACATGATCTAAATTATCTTTGCACCATAAATTGTATACTGGGGTGGGGGTGGGTGGGGAGGAAAAAAGGTATTAATTAATTAAATGTGCAGCCAGTATAGGAGGAGAGCTGAAGTGCATTGCTGAAACGTGGCATTTATGGGAACTCCTCACGTGAAGCTGAAGCATTGTTTCCTTATTGGTTCTGTGGTTTAATAATCCAGCTCTATTTGAAAATAAACTAGTATATCTTTGTTTTCAAAATGAGGAAGAAAAAAAAAAAAAAAAAAAAAAGCACTACTGGTTTTAATTTTCTGTCTAGCTACACTACCACATGCCCAAGGCAAGCACACATACAATGGAAACAGAAGCTGAAAATTAAAATCTTGCACTGCCATCCTGTGGTGAATGTCAGGAAAACATGAGGTTGTCCGGCTTACAGTTACCCCCCATCTGAAATGCGGAGGCTTTGTAGCAGTTAGCAGCTACTGAAGGACCAAGAGTTTCGCCGGGTGTTACCTCAGGAAGCAGAGAGTAGAACCCCAAACGCCATTGTTTCTTGCCAGCACACAGCATGGCCTGCCTGGCCTGTCACCAAAGGACAGGTTCAGCATCCTGATTTTTTCCTTGGCTGGAGACTTGTGGCAGTGGGTAGGGGAAGGGTAAAAAGCTTTGGTCTGAATAAACTTTTTGCACAAGTTCAGTAAGAAGGACATGTGTTTCATTATGGCAGGGCCTTTTGGATGCTTGCTAATTTTTGTGTCTGTGCATTTTCCAGTGGAGGTGAGAAGAAAAATGTTTCACATCTTTAGATTACTCAGGCAGCAAACTGTCGTTCTTATTCATGGATTTGCCAGCCCCAAGAGCCTGCAGAGCACAGGCTCTGAAGTTTTGCAATCACAAATATTTAGAAAAATTTTCCACTCTGTCTGGTTGATGACCCAGTCTAGAGCTTGAAAGAACTTCTGTTGTGATGGCACAGGAATCTCTGTCGTCAGCTTCTCTTCTGAAATGAAAATGTTTAGACGTTCTCCATCTGCAGAGGAGGGAATGGATGTTAAGTTGTATGCATCCCTGCTAAGAAAGGGAAAAGTGTTGATTTGTGCTTCCAAGTCATGCATTTAGAAACTACATTGGCTCCAAGATGTGAAGCGTGACTGTGAAGGCACCATGGGAGTAGCCCCACTGAAATAAATAATTAATTTATTAGTAATAAAAACTATCCATAGGATTTTCAAGGGAAGGACCAGAAGGATGTGTTTATGTGATGCGTGTATGGGCAGCCTCGCTCAGGTAGGTGTGTATGTGATAATCTCTTGTACAGGTGAGCTGGGATGAACCAGTTTGTATGTTATATAGAAAGAAACCCACCCAAGAGTATATGCACTGCTCAAAATATACTCATGTAGATCCATTAGTGTGAAATTAACCCTACTCAGAGAAGGAGCAGCTGGGGAAATGTAACTAACTTTCATAGATGCTTTATTTTTAATAGCCTTTTCTTTCAGGTTCCCCAAGAAAAACAAAAATTGAGACACTAAAGTAGTCTCTGTTACATTTCCATTGAAGAACACTGAGTTTTGCCAAAGACATTTGCCAGAAAAAAGATCCTAGGAGAACGGAACATGAAAATGCCATTTTCAAACACAAAGATCCAGGTGATGTAAAAGGTAGTGACAGTACCATTTCAGTTGCCTGATAATTGATTATGGTGATGCTAGTAAGAATTTTCATGGTCTCCTTTGAAGGCAATTGACAGCATTTGTGGTATTTCAGTGTGAGAGGGATCAAGCCCCACATATGATATGCCTTTTATTGTATTCTATGTGTTAAAGTAATTCCCTGAGTCGCTTCTGTGAAAGCCAGCAGAAACTCTGGCAGAAGATTCTTGGCTGATAAGTTAAGAGTCTAGAAACAGGAAAGGATTGCCACACTGGAAACTACTCAAACCTCTTTTACATGGGGTATTCACATACAGCAAAAGCTGCTCTGGTTTCTGATGATAAGTCCTGCCAGATTTTGAAGAGGGTAAAGCTTCCCTTCTTACTCTAAACACTAGAAAGCCAGGATGAAGCAAAATCTGTCACTGTGAAATCTGTCACTGGTTATCACAGTGGATCCAATGAGGTGTCCAGGCATGGAAAACTTGCAAGAGAGAGCTTTTGGATGATGCCACAATTTGTACTAATATTTAAATGTGATACCACCTTGCAGACTTCTTGCACTGAGGAATTATATACATAGCTATAAAATCTCTGCCGTAGGGACTGGCCAGTCTGTGACTGTTGAACAACTTCTGCATCACTTCTGAATAGTTCAGAACAGAGTTCTGATAATAGCATTACATCATGTAACTGGCAACAGGGCTGTCTAGCAGCGGGATGGCTGGTCTGGTCAAGTCCCCAGCCACAGGGGGGAAATGAGCACGACTTTGCCCTGCCACCCTGCACCACAGCTGCACACCCAGGCTTCAGGCTGGAGGGGGGTCCATGGATCACTGGTGAGCTGCTGTCATGTTGTCTGCAAGTCACTCCACAGCTCTGCTGGGAGCAGTGAATTATACAGCATACACCTTGTGGCTCTTTCCCATTTACAGATCTCTATAAGCTGCCTGTAGAGTTTGGAAGGCTGGCCACCTCATGTTCTACAGCCTCCAAAAAAATACTGTGGAACAGGTATTAGTGTGGATAAAGTATTCTGTGACAGGCTTAAAGTATCAAAGTCCTCAGTCTGAATAGGAAAATACTCAGCCAAGGCATCTTTAAAAGGCATTTTCCAATGCATTATGAATTTTCCTTAAAGATAGAACACCCAGCGCACGGTAATGTGTCTTTTAACTTAAAAGATATTTTAGCTAAGCATGTTTCAGGCATAAGTAAATAAATTTCAGATTATCTCCTTTATCTTCCTAAAAGTCAGCCATACTGAATGCATGTATTTTTTTAAAAAAATCTTTAACTTCCAAGGAATGCTTCCCCACAAGGCTATATCCACCACTGCAGCACTTTCACTGAACTGAATTTTCATTAATCTGGTACCTACAGCAGATGCTTCTGTTCATGCTCCATATTCAAATCCAAAGGCGTGGTTAAATTCTGATGTCCTTTTTGAGGGGAAGACTGGGGAAAACATCTGCTTCTTGATGGAAACCATCTGGTATAACCAGACATGAAGTCAAGCATTTTAGCACACTGTGCCTTAGAATTATACTTGCTTAAGAGAATTACCAATTCTTCCCTTAATGTTGTCTCATCACATACCAGCTCAGGAATTTTTTCTCGCACCTAACTAGGATTGATCAGTGCAATTATTTTGTGAAGTTCTGCCTCAGCACAATCAAAGTAATGAAAAACAGTAATTATTTATATTTCTGTTGTTATTCCCTCAGCTGAGCTTTTCATCTGCGCAATTACAGGTGCAGAGAAAATCACAAAATAGTTTCTGTGGAAGCAAGGACTACAGAGGCTTTCAGAGATCAGCAGTACTGCAGAAACTGCAGCACACCTTCTGTTTATTTCAGATATTAAAAGTTAATGTATCAGAGTTGGGAAGAGGTAAGCTCTTCTTACTTCATCCCTTCCCTGTAACATCACAAATTCTAGACCTGTGTGGCCATACGGGTCAGACTTCAGTCACCCAATTCTTAAATGCATCGAGCCTGCCAGTGAGTGATTTAATATTGTTTATCATTGTCCATCTAAAAAGGACTGATAGGACACATATGATGTTAAAATATGTAAAAGCTGTGTGTTAGACTATCTTTCAAGAAAAGCTGCATGTCTTTAAATGTACTTCTTTGGGTGAGGGAGATTAGCAGGCAAAAGGAAACTGAGCAACTGTTGGTTTGCAATATTTGTAGGGCAAACAAAGCCATATCATTTTTATGATGTGGTTCTGCTCTTCTGCCAAGACTATCATCTTCACATACAATAAGGAGACGTTCAGTACCAACAAATACAGTTTGCTTAACTGAGCTCATCTTCAAACACAGGGCAAGATTACACTCAGGGGATCTGGAGAAAGCCTGCAGTCTTTTCAGGTGTCCTTAGAGAGGTTATTTCCTATGGCAGTGTCACAGTTTAACACTGGACCTGCAAATAAACAACTGAGAGATGCTATTTTCTCCCTCCCCTCTCTGACAGAGAAAGGAGAGAGAATAAGAGAGAGAGACTTGTGGGTTGGAAACTAAACTATGGAGCTTTAATGCAACAGTAACGATAAAAAAGAAAAATTATTAAATATATACAAATATACACAGAAGCAATAGCATGTTCCTTCCCCCTTCCACCCAATAACGTTCACATCGCCACCAAGGCTGCAGGACGGGCTCTGGAAAAGTCCCAGGCTGGGCTCCTGGAGTCAGCAGTAATTGGGAGCTGGAGGCAGGAACACAGGGATTCAGGAGAGCATGGATCAGGACAAGTAGACAAACGAATGGAATTCTCCCAGGATGCCAGCCATGAGTGAAGAAGCTTAACCCTCGTGAACTCTCAAATTTATACCAAATATGACATGTGGGATAGAATACTCTGGTCAGTTTTGGTCACCTGTCTTGTCTACTTCTCTCTAAGGGAGGGTTGCAAGTGTGACCCCTTTACTCCCTTTCTCTTTTGAAAGCATGAGACGTTCCTCAGAACTGAGCAGTGGCCTTGGCATACCATTCTCCAGCCATAACTACAAACAACAAGCACTATCAGTCTTAGAAGCAGACGCTGACTGAGAAACTTACTGTTAATTTCAGCAAGTACAGACACTTGGAAGAGACTTGAGGTTTTAGGTCCAGACACAAACTCTGGGAGAGCCTACAAGGAACAAACATTTGATGCACTTGCTACACCAATGCTGGAGATGCTGAGGTACTGGCACACATTCCCAGGGCTGCTTATAACATCTCATCCCTCTTTGGCACGCTGCACGAAGCTTCCCTCCGTGGCATACGTCTCAAGTATATATATACTCAAGTATATGTATACCTGCACTCCACAACGTGGCTGCGGAAGGGGGGAGGTGTGCCCACGACCCGTGATGGAGATGCACGCACAGCCCTGAGCTCAGCCCTCAGCTCTGCCCAGCCCTGTTTCTCCTGCTGGCCCGTGCAGGAGAGGGCAGCACCTGCTCGACCTCGCTTTCCTCCGAGCTCCGGCCCGCAGGCCCATCCTAAGCGGGCCGCCGCGGAGGGAGACCGGACAGCAGCACGGGAATGCCCCGAACCGGGCACGGGCCGGGCCCCCGAGGCGGAGTGTGTCCGCGGGCAGCAGGAGGGGAAGGACTACAAATCCCAGCGTGCCCTGCGCTCCCAGAGACCCCGGGAGCGGCCGCTCTCAGGCGCGGGGCGCGGGGCATGCCGGGGCTGGTAGGCGGCCCCGCGGCACCTGCCGGGAGCGGTAGTTCTGGTGTCAGCGGCCTTGCGGCTCGCCCCGCGCCCTGGGCTTGGAAGGGAGTGCGCGGATCCGGAAACGCGCTAGGGGTGGGGAAAGGGAGCGGCGCTTTCCCTCCGCCGGAGAAGGAGGGGGCGAGCGGGGGCTGCCTCGCCTCGCCACCCCTGCCATTCCCTCCCTATTCACCGCCTGCCCCCAGGCCCGCCTTGTGCAGCCGCCTCGGCGGGGCGAGCTGCGTGCGCCTGGGCCTTTAAGGCCGGGCTGAGAACCGGCGCGCAGCGCCTGCGCAGAGGGGCCGTGACCTCGCTGCCCGTCGTCGCCGCCGGTGACTATTGGGGCGCCCCCAGCCCCCCGGCGGCAGCAGCAGGCTCCGGCCCCACGGCTAGGCCGGCGGCGGCGGCAGCGACGTGAACGTTGCTATAGCGACGCCCCCCTGGCCGAGATGATGGAGGGACGGGCGGAGAAGGGCGGCGGGTCCGTCTCGGATGGCCCGGCGGGTGTGATCACGGAGATCCGTGCGCCGGGCCCGCGGCCGCTGCGATTGCTGGAGTGGAAGGTGTCGGTGGGGGCGGCGGTGCAGATCGGGTCGGTGCTGGCGTTGTGTGCCCCGATGCCGCCCGTCCCGCCGCCCGACGCCAGCGGCACCAGCGGCACCAGCACCCGGCCGCAGAGGGCCGGCGTCGAGCGTAAGCTGAAAGCGGAGCGTCCCGGCGTGGTGCGGGAGCTGTGTGCGCTGCCCGGACAGGTTATCGCTCCCGGGTGAGTGCGGGGCGGGAGAACAGCCCGGTGTCTCTGGACCGGGACGCGGGTTTCGCGCTTCTTCTGCGGGGGCCGCGCTCTGCTGGCCCTGCAGGGTATCCGGAAGCACGGCGGCGGGAGCCCGGCCGTGCTGCGGGGCGTGACGGGGAGCGGGTGCCCGCCAGGGCCGTGGCACCTCTGCGACCGGCGCTCCCCATCCCTTTGCTGCCGGTGCGGGATGGGGGGAAGGCGGCACTTCTCGCCTCAGCTCCGAGAGACCGCTTGCGGTGATGAGGCGGTGTGTGTAACAGCAGCCTTTTCCCGTCCTTCCCCTTCACGGGGTGGGGGGATCGTAACTGCCCGTACTCTTCTTCTGCTCGGCTTTTAAAAGCCGTGAAAGTACCGCGGGGAAAGGCCCTTCCCTCACAGCTCTGCGCTGGTGCAGGAAGCAGCCGTGCGAGGAGGAAGCTGGGGAGGGACAGGAGATCGTGCCTGCCTTGTTTCGGAGCTGATTCTTTCGCTAAACTCTGTCTTCGGCACTTGAGCATCCCCTTCATGTGTTTCGGGCTTCTCTGCAATTTTCAATTACTGGCAGGAGTACTTGAAAATACTTTTTGTTTAGTTTGGCAGTTCACTTTTCGGTTGCTGCAAAACTCTGGTAGCAGAATAGTTTCCTGCTTGATAGGAGGAATTTTAATGGGAATCAGTAGTGTGGTAAGATGTTTTTAAATTACTAGATACCATACATGTGATATTGACAGCCTATATGCTTCTAATACTGTTGGTGTTATAATGTATACAGCTTGACAGATGTAAACGAGATGCTGTAGTCTGAACTTTCAGAAGAGTAAGGGATTAAATGGGGAAGATTATCCATAGTTATATGGAAAATACATATTATAGTTCTATTTTACAGTAGCTTTATTTTTATAAAACTGCATATTGGTTGAATTTTGATTTCTTAAATGGCTACTAGTTAGATAAGTCCTCTTGGATTTCTTGGCTAAATTGTGCTGGTAGCTTGCTACCCCATACTTCAAGCAATTATTTTTTTCTCAGCAGGAAACTAGTGGAACACTCTGCTTCCTCTGTTTTTTGACAGCAAGTTGTTTTCTTTTATTGCAGTTCTTTTGATTTTTTGGGTGCGTGCAGCTGGGCCTAAACTTTCTTGATTGAAAATAACCAGTATATGCAAAACATTTATATTGGGGTTGTTCTCAAAGGTTCAGGAAAAACAAGCTGATTTTTTTTTTTTTAATCAGTCAGTAATATAAGATGCTGCAGAGGAGATGTAAGCTGTGTGTTTCTTGCTACAGAGAGTATTATTCTTTAGGAGGTAAGACTTTAGGCTTTCCTTTCATGGTAAATCAGCGTTCTGCTGTTGCATCTGGTGAAACATGGACAATCTTTTAATACCTGATTTAGAACAGGGGTAACATAAATGCAAGGGCAGACCGAAAACATCTTAGAAATATACACTGGAGTTTTAAAACACTATATCTGTGCTGAAGTTCATCTTGATAGTACTGAGTGCAAGGGGAGACAACTTTATCTTGTTACGTTTCATTGTGTTAGTGAAACAGTTGGGAGGAAAAGCAAAACAAAACATATTTTAAATGGTAAATGAAAACATTTTAAAATATGCTCCATCTGATGTAGCAGTGGGTTTAGCTTTGCTTGTGATAAACTTTAGGACTTGGATGCAAAATTTTTATACAGTGCTTGTACTGAATTTGTTTAGTCTTGATTCACTTGATTATGATTAGCGAGTGCTTGCTTTGAGACAACTAGAAACAAATACTGTTCTTTATTACTGTTACTCTTGGTTTCCTAAAACATTTTTTTCTCTTATACCACTATAACATATTTCTCTTTTCTCTTATACTGGTATTGACCAGTATTGACATTTCACTTCTGGAATTCTGACTTTTCAGTGTGCATTCTCTGTTGTATGCTATGAATGATATTACTGGGTGAATGCAAACAAAAATCTCATACAAATAGGTAGAAGCATGTCCTAACTATAGCAGAGATAGTCAGCAGTTGAAGTCATAAGAGCATTTCTTTGGTTACTTAAGAGGGTTTTTTGTGACATTTAATATTTTGCCTGTGGCTTCCCATTTTGTGGACTGGAAATAATAACGTATCTCTCCCTATCAGCAATTTTTAGTACTCCACAATCCTAACATATATTTAGAATACAATTGTGAGTAAATTTTTAGCATCTCCAGAAGATGCATTTTTTTATATTTCTTTTTTAAACCAAACTAACTAGGGTGGTGGGATAGTATTTGCTGCTTTGAAAAAAGTGGGTTTGATTGGCTTAGTCCCAGATTTTCTGTAAACCAAAGGTATGTACAAATCTTTGTCAGTCATTTACACACTGTAGTTTTATTCCAAATATTTTTCTTTTTCATTAGAATGTAAGAACATAAATTGATTAAAACTTTTTATTTGACGATAAATAATGTAATTGGCTAAGTTTTCTCTATGTCAAATTTTAATTCTTTCTGAAAATAATGACAGCTTTAGCATGTCTCACCCTCTTAAGAAGAAACATTTTGAACTTTTGGTTATTTTTCTTTTATACCAGACATCAGATGAAATTTTGAGTACATGAAAGTAATGTTCTGTGTATATAGCACTTAGTTTTCGTGTAGATAGAATCAATAGAATCACAGAATTTTCAGGGTTGGAAGGGACCTTTAAGATCATGTAGTTCCAAACCCCCTGCCATGGGCAGGGACACCTCCCACTAGATCAGGTTGCTCAGAGCCCTGTCCAGCCTGGCCTTAAAAACTTCCAGGGATGGGGCTTCCACCATCTCTCTGGGCAACCTGTTCCAGTGTCTCAGCACCCTCATGGTGAAGAACTTCTCCCTAACTTGCAATCTAAATCTACCCTCCTCTAGTTTGAATCCATTCCCCCTATTCCTATCACCACCTGACATCCTAAAAAGCCCCTCACCAGCTTTCCTGTAGCCCCCTTCAGTAAGGTCTCCTTAGAACCTTCTCCTCTCCAGACTGAATAACCCCAACTCTCCCAGTCTCTCTTCATAGCAGAGGTGCTCCAGCCCTCTGATCATCCTCCTGGCCCTTCTCTGGACACACTCCAGCACATCCATGTCCCTCCTGTAACAGGGTCTCCAGACGTGGATGCAGCACTCCAGGTGGGGTCTCACGAGAGCAGAGCAGAGGGGGAGAATCACTTCCCTCGGGCTGCTGGCCACGCTTCTCTTGATGCAGCCAAGGATCTGGTTGGCTTTCTGGGCTGCAAGTGTACCCTGATGGCTCATGTTGAACTTCTCATCCACCAGCACTCCCAAGTCCTTTCCCTCAGGGCTGCTCTCAAGCCAGTCACTGCCCAGCCTGTATCAGTGCTTGGGATTGCCTCAACCCAGATGCAGGACCTTGCACTTGGTCCTGTTGAACTTCATGAGATTGGTATGGCCCCACCTCTCCAGTCTGTCAGGGTCCCTCTGGATGGCATCCCTTCCCTCCAGCGTGTCAGCTGCACCACACAGTTTGGTGTCATCAGGGAACTTGCTGAGGGTGTCCGTCATGTCACCAACAAAGATGTTAAACAAGACCTATCCCAACGCTGATCCTTGAGGGACTCCACTTGTCACTGGCCTCCACTTGGACATGGACCCATTGACAGCCACTCTTTGGGTGCAGCCACCAAGCCAGTTCTTAATCCACTGAGTGGTCCATCCATCAAACCCGTTTTACCCGCTTGGAGACCAGGATGTCGTGTGGGACTCTGTCAAAGGTTTTGCTCAGGTCCAGGTAAATGATGTTGGTTGCTCTTCCCTTGTCTATTGATGTTGTGACCTTTTCATAGAAGGCCACAAGGTTTGTCAGGCATAATTTGCCCTTGGTGAAGCTGTGTTGATTATACCAAATCACCTCTTCATTATTTTGCTCCAGCAGTGCCTCCAGGAGAATTTGCCCCATGATCTTCCTGGGTACAGAGACTGACTGGTCTATAGCGCCCTGGATCTTCCTTCTATTCCTTTTTGAAATGGGGGTTATGTTTCCCCTTTTCCAGTCAGTGGAGATTTCACCAGACTGCCAGGACTTTTGGGATATAATAGACTGCAGGGTTTAGCAGTTTAGTTTTATTACCTGCTTCTTGGTGTTGATAGTGGCACAAACAATCACCCTCTTCATTCTGCATGGTCCTGTCTGAATTTTCCTGGTGTACATTGCACTGGCTGAAAGACAAGCTTCTTCATCAGTTCTTCAGCAGGATCCATTTTTTGATCCAATCTGCTGTACTGGCAAGCCACATCAGCTTTCAGCACAGGGGAGAGGATGGTATTTGGTTGTGATGACAGCCTGAGGCAGACAGGAGGTAGCTTTTGTTTGTGGTAGCAGAGGTAGGCTTGCATCAAATGTAAAACAAGGATTTGAGGGAGTAAGGTGTTTGACCTGTTAGGACTGTAAATAGCAGGGATGACAGTAAGCAGTTAATGGGAGGTCTTTGATGTTAATGAAGCATAATTTCCATGGGTGGCAAGAGCAATGAATAAAACGTCAAAAACTACTACCCTGCTCTGTGTATTATTAATGCCAATTACCCATCCAGGTTAATAATTTTGAAGCTGCTACTGGCATATCAGGATTGGGTTGGGTCAGTATTATGGTTTGTATGAATGTTTACATAAGCATTTCTACTGGGAAACTCTTGTCCCCTTTCAGACCCTACTAATGAGATACATTCAAGAAACGACTGAAAGCCTCATGTTTGGTTTACTTCAGTAAAGTCTTCCTTAGATAATTACCTATACACTTAAGCTGGGTATCCTTGTGTCTTACTACATAGATTTAATAGCTAAAACTTAATATTTCTCTACAGACCATAAAGTCTGAATGCTGTGATCAAAAACTTGTTTGAACCTATCTGGATTCTAGTGAAGCAAAACTTGTATTTTTGCTTTTGGAGAAGACAGCAGGAAAGAGGATGGATTTTGTTCCTTAACTTCATAGTTTTTTGTGTTGGTACTTTGTTGATTTTTTTATTTAAAACTTGATTATATATTTAAAAATACATATTTTCCTCTGGTTATCTAATTTCACAAAGCCTCAGGGCCTAGTTTAATACTTCACCCTGGACCCTAGTACCTTTCATCTTCCAGCCTTCAAGGGGAATAAGATGCTAATGAATTACAGTTTATTTTGAAGTGATGACACTTGTGGTAAACTACAGAAAAAACAACTTGCTATTTCAGTCAATCACAAATGTTTTCATAACATCCTGTCAAATATTTAATGAGTTTATTAGAGTCTACAAAAAAAATCTCACAAAACACTGAAGGTCGTTGAATAACACTTAAGAGTCCCAGCCTACTACATCTCTCAACAAATGCCTCTTCCCCCTGTGATTAATTCTGTTTTGTTTTGTGGTTTTATTGTGGTTTTTTTTTCATAGTAAGTATCTTTCCAACCTGTTGTGGTACTAATGAAGCCTGCTTTTCAATGTATGGCTTATGTTTGATTGAATTTGATATTTAAAAAGATTCCAGTTTTAAATGAGGTGTTTCCATGTTTCCTACCAGTTTTTTAATTTCTTCTGAGTTCTCTGGTGCCTAACAGGCTGGGAGCTCACACTGTAGCTAATAGCACTGAATGGTAGAGTACAAAGTCTCTTTGCTTTACCTGTCCATCTGTTTTTATGAAACTTCTAGGAACTTCCTCTTCTAAGAGACTCAAGCTACTCAGTCAGAGTTGGTTGGAAATGGGCTTTAGCCTCAGAAATTCCCAGCAGTGTGGTTGTAGCAGCCTGGTGTCTGCAGTTCTCTGTGTGGCTTCCTTAGGCCACTATCCTGTAATTGCTTCAGGGTAATACAGGAGTTGGCAGGAAGGGATGGACACGCTTCTGCGTGGCTCCAGCATGCATCATGTTGGGTGTTGGAAATCATGTAGCTTTTTCTTTCCATCCACCCAACCTCCTGTGAAATATCCCATACTGATCAGTTTCCATATTTTGCTCAGTTGCTGCAACAGGAGTGTAGCATGGGGAAAGGGAGTGTGATTTGTCCTTTCAGCTGTAGTCTGTGTTTACGTCAGATAGAAGTGGTTGTATAAAAGCCAGTGCAGTCATTAGGGGGTTAAATGACATGTTGATGCTGGGAAATAATGTTAATAAGGTTTTATATGTCCCATATGGTGTTTTGTATGATATTCTGTAGTAACATATTACTTTTATCCTTACAAGGTTTCAAGTAAAAACGAAGTTGCCTTTCTACAAATTTTTTGAGAAAAACTGTAGAATAAGATTGATTCAGGCGTTTAGATTAGAACTTCATAATGCCCATTTGTTTGTCTCCTAGTTTAAAAATTATATCTAAAACTTGGCAGCATTTGGCTGTTGTATAAGGAAAAAATTTTCAGTCCAAGCTTACTGCAGTGAACTGCTTGAATCCCCATTTGCAGGAGGGAGGGTGAATGAGACATTACAGCCAAGGATGGCATCATTAAACAGGAAGGAAGGGAACTTAATTAAGATTCCAGGTGATTTTATAGCTATTTATACTACTTCCCCTTAATATGCTGAGTGGTGTTCTGAACTGTTGTGCTCTGCTTCCACAGTGTGTGAGGGTTCTGGGCTCGTATGACACTGTTGAATGTCCCAACAGCAGCAGTGTCATGTGGCTGCTGCTCCTTGGTTTGAACACTGCTGTATGATGATGTATGATGAACTTAGGATGATCTTGTTCAAAAGTTACTAAATTTGCCTATGTAAGTGTGTCAGTTTGGCTTAACAGCAAGCCCCAGAGGAAAAGCTGTGCAGAAAGTAGTGTCAAGGTAGACGTTTGCTACAGTATCAAAAAGTGAAAGGAGGAGAGAAAGCTATTAGGCTTGAGGATTGTGTACCCTGTGGTAAGCCTCTTCCCGTGTTATTAATTGTTTGGAAGTAACAAACAAAGGGAGTGTGATTGCTTAAGTGTCCTGTTCTAATGGAGAAAGTGGTAAAATACCTGGAGAAGGTGTGATATTCTCTGTTAATACATGCAGCTTTCTAAGGCATAGGGGTAGAGATCACAGGATCCTCCCAGATTTCTTACCACACACACAGAATATGTGGAATTATGCACAGGAAGAATCAAAAAAACATGCTGCTAGCTTTGCTACTAGCTCTCTGTGTGTGTCAAATTGTCTTATTCTCAGTTGTGTTTCCCTTTGGAGTCCCGGCTGTTCTGGTGTTCATCTGTAGCTGTTTCTTTGGTTTGCAGGTGTAGAATGCAAACCAAATCTGTTCAGGTGATCACAAGTGATCTTGGCTTGGGGGTAGCAGGAATGCAGTGATAAGCTGGTTTTAGGTAAGGGAAAATCATGTGCCTGGAGGAAGGGTGGGGAATTAAAGAAAGCATACAGCTGAAAAGAGCAGAATGGGGATCAGAGATAGGGTTGGTTCAAGGCTGTTGTCACCTGGCCTTGAAGCAGTTCAGCTGTGTGTTGGGTTTGTGTGCCAAGGCTTTGGTAGTAAAGGGGCTGCAGGGGTGGCTTCTGCGGAAAGCTGCTAGAAGCTTTTGCTATGTCTCAGAGCCAGTACCAGCTGACTCCAAGACTGACCCTGCTGGCTAAGGCTGAGCCAGACAGTCATGGTGGTAGTGCCCCTCTGGTAACATGTGTAAGAAAGGGTGAAAAAACCCAAAACTAAATCCTGTGGAATTGCAGCCAGAGGGAGTAGTGAGAATATGCAAGAGCAACAACCCTGCAGATACCAAGGTCAGGGAAGAAAGAGGGGGCAGAAGGTGCTCCAGGCACCAGGGCTTCTGAGATTCACCTGCAGCCTGTGGTGAAGACTATGGTGAGGAAGGCTGTTCCCCTGCATAGAGGTTCACCAGAGGGGGGACCAGATATCCACCTGCAGGCTGTGGAGGAGCCCATGTCAGAGCAGGTGCATCCTTGAAGGTGGCTGTGACCCTGTGGGAAGCCTGTGCTTAAGCAGGCTCCTGGCAGGATCTGTGGGCCTATGAAGAGAGAAGTTTGGAAGCTTGCTGGTGGGACTTGTGACCCCACAGGTCCATTCCTGAAGGACTGCACCCCATGGAAAGGATATGTGGAGAGGACCACTGCTAGGGCAGTTTGTGGATAACTGCACCTTGTGGAAAGGACACATATTGTAGAGGTTTGTGGAGGATTGTCTCTTGTGGCAGGAACCCCATGCTGGAGCAGTGGAAGAGCGTGAGGAAGTAGAGGTGTTAGGAGTAAAGTAAACCTGGGGAGAAGGGAGGAGTGGGGGGAAGGTGTACCTTTTTGGTGTACATTTTTAACTTTTACAAGTGAGTTTCTGAAATGTAAGAAGCTGCCCATAAATGAGTGTGGGTGTGGGTATGTATGTGTGTGTGAGGTGGGAGAGGGTTTCTCTCTCCCTTGTAATGCCAAACTCTTTTCCAGAAGTAAACAGAAATGCTACTAAAAGGCTTGCAAGCCAATGCAAAACAGATAGATTTAGTTAATGCTTAAGATGCCTTTTGGGTAATAAAGATAATCCAGAGACTCTGGGCTTGAGTTTGTCTTGGCATTCATGACCTATGGAGTGCTAGACCTTAACAAAAGTATCTTGCCCCAAAAGCAGAAGGAAAATTACTATTCAGCTTTTCGGTTTCAAAATGTTTCAAAGTTCACACAAATTTTAACTTAACTGTTTTGAGAAGTTTGCACCTAACAAAAAAAAAAAAATCCTCATTAGCTGTGAAGGGTTGAGATGATGTTTTGAAGTGTGAACCATACTTTCTATGAGCTGCTGCTTGCAGCAGTTGCTGTTCTGTAGTTACAGAACTGTACCCTGATGTCTGCGTCATGCTAAGATAGGGTATGATCTTCATGGCTTTTTTAATGTTTTGTTTTATCAAAATGGATGACTTGTTTGGGTGAGGCTTTTGATGCTCACACATATTTGGAATGGAACCTTTTTCTGCTTGCTTGCCCTTGAGTGTAAGTCAAGTGGCTTCTGTAGAGAACCGATAAGACAGGTTTCTTGCAACAAGTGGGAAGAGGCTGTAGGCCATGGGTTGCTTAAAGCAGGAAGGTGCCTTGTGTGCTTGTCATCCTTGGTATTTTTAATCAGTTTTTCAGGATCTCTCTGGCTCTTCAAATATTGCTGAGGAATAAATACAGACATATAATGGTTAAATATCTAAAGAATATTTCATAATAATTTCAAGGTGATTAAGGCTTTTTGGAAAATCTTTGTTATGGAACCTGGAGTCCTGTTTAACTGAGGCTGTGGTTTGATGTAAATTGGGCTTGAGGGCTCTTTATAGTGATTCTAAATACCGCAGCCACATACCACAAAATGTTGCTCTGGTATCAGCTAATCAAAATCTCAGTGTGCAAGAAGGCTTTAAGTTGGATCAGACTTTTCTGTCTGCCAGGCTAGTCTTATGACAGCTAAAAGACCACGTACTCTGGTTTGTTGTAGGTCAGTTGGTTAATTGGATTATAACTGATATTAATAATCGTAGATCTGAGATGTTACTTTGGTATTTTACCCTTTGATAATTTTTCATTAACAGCCTCTTGAGCATGCTGTAGAAACAGGGACAAGGTGGGGGAGCTTTTGTTTACCTGCACACTGGAATTTCATTATGCTGCAGTAGTGTGGGTTCAAATCTTCTAATGTTAACTGCAAGGGCATATGGCATCATAGTGAGGACAGCAGCTTTAAGTGATCACAGTGACAACTTGTGACTTGTGGTATTTGGTATCTTTCTTTATGCCAAACTGATATGAGGATACCCAGCAATTTCCTGACTTTTGATAGATACTGGTGAGATACAAGTGAGTGCCTGGCAATAGTTTAATCTTGTAATTTATATTTTCCCTTCACTCATTTGGAAAATAATTATGTATTTTTTATGCCAGTGCATGGTTCCTTAAACCAGCTTTGTTAAGATTATTAATAAAACTTATGTCTCCATGGCATGGAGTTGTTCAAACTAGTTGTGAAAGATAAGTAAGTTAAATGTCTGCAAGACATTAGAGCACTTCCCCTTGAAAGTGGAGTGAAGCCGTAATGGAAAGGTGGCCATGGCTAACATATACTCAAATTATACTAGTTCTGAATAACTAAGATAATCTGTTATAGCTCTTGGTAGCTTTCTTCACTAAAGCTATCTGATGGCCATTGTACTCTTGTGCTGCAGTTGTCCAAGCCCACCAGCTGCAGGTAGATGTTCTGCTCTATGTGATAAGCTAGCTCAGGAAGTTCTTGCTTCTGTTCTCTTGTAGCTTTTGCTCTTGCTGCCATCATTCTTTGTTTCTGGAGATATTATATCATTCTGGAAAACCAAATTAATAAAAAAAAAATCTTTAGAGGATTGCTTTTTGTTTGCAGTGGGCTTCATTCAGTGATGCACTTAGCTGGTTGCTACAACTGAGGAGTTGGAGACTGTGGTATAGATATGAGAAATTTATATGCTGGCTTTTTCTGTTGTAGTTAGCCTACCAGTAACAACAGCTATGTTTCTACTTGATATAAAGTTCTTACATTTGGAATCAGCAATAATGATCAGGCCCTAGAATTACCAAAGGTGGTGACTTCCTCTGTTAGTAAAAGCTAATGTTCCTTTGGATTTCATTATAACTTTCCTTCTTTATTTTTTTTTTCTTACTGTTGATAGAAAGCAGATCTTGTTAAATTACTTGTTTTAGAAACAGCCAAAATGTACAAGTATGGAAGTACTGGGAAAACAGTGATGGGCTTATGGTCATCTGAATTCTAGGGCCACTCGAAAAACTGAAAAGGGTTTTTACATCTTTTGTGGCAGCTTTCCTTGGAATGTTACTGTTGAAGTAGTCAATGAGCTCTGCTTGTCACCAAGTGAGCTGTGGAAAAGTTTGGGTAAAGATAGGAAGATGCCATTAATGCTGCCAGCATTAGAACCTATTGTAATTTTTACATTTGGGGGAGATGGGGATTAACTTTTCTCTCCAGAAATGGGAGTAGGGAGGGGCTCTGTTCTTTAACCAGAGGTCACTTTTGACCTAGAGAAGAGAACAAACAGAAACTTGAACCCCTACTAGGTATATACAACCATCCATACTTCAGTTCAGCTCACTCTTGTCTGATAATTATCTTGGATCATGGCCATTAAATTTTAAAAATCCTGGTAAAAGGAGTGTTTCCAGTTCTGAAAGGCACACAAGTGATTTCATGTGAGTTCTATGCTTGTTCTTCCCCATTATATTCCTTTTTAGTAAAGCATTTTTAGTAAATTTAGTAAATTTTTTAGCATTTTTTTTAGTAACGCAATTTTTAGCAAATTTAATGCTAAATTTAAAAGAGTAGAATCTAATTATTCTTAAGCCCTAGTAGAGTCCAGGCCTTCTTTCTGCAGTATTAAGTAGTATGTAGGTTGCTTGGGTTTTTCCCCTGAGCGAAGTTTAAGAGCCTGACAGCTGTACTTGAAACCTGACCATCTTGGTTGTGTGGTGCTCAGAAGTTTGCTGGTGCTCTCAACTTCTTCCTCTGTCTTTTAAGTAAAACATCATCACAGAAAATTATATGTCAGTGTTGGGTATTATATATTTTTTTATTTCCAGCAAGCACTGGATATAAATATAAAATCGGGTATTCTGGTCCTACTTAAATCTGCAGGGGCAGAACTGATATTTAGTAGTAGTGCTATTTGGTGTGTGACAAGGTATATAGTTGCTGGTTAGGAACAATGTGAATGAATAATTTGGAACTATTCTTTTCTTGTAGTAATCTCTATTTTGTTATAACAAAAGGGACAATGATGTGTACCTATACATGAATAGAAACTCTTGCCTGTTGTTTTAAACTTACCTCAGCCTAGGAGTATACCAGCCCCTCCTATTGCATCCCTGGAGTTGTGACATTACCTCAGAGGCAAAGCAGAGAATGCCTGAAAATATTTAGACTTCTAAGGTTGCATCAAAAGACTTTCCTGAGCTTTTGAAAACGTTGGGGTAAAAGTCATTGTTAACTCTTAAGCATGTTTGTGTAGCTTGTATTGTGGAGGAGAGGGGGTTGCATTTTAGGTGTCTCTATAGTATCAGACTCATACACTGTGCACAGGTTAAAGACAAACAGTTCTGGCATGGCCTTTAGTGTGACTTCAGCATAAAAAAGAAGAAGGTAGCATAAAAAGAAGAAACTTAAAGATGAAAAGATGGCAAGACAGACATGATCAAAGCAAGTGCCAGGGGAGGTTTAGGTTGGACATTAGAAAGAATTTCTTTACTGAGAGGGTGATCAGACATTGGAATGGGCTGCCCAGGGAAGTGGTGGATTCTCCTTCCCTGGAGATATTTAAAAAGAGACTGGATGTGGCACTCAGTGCCATGGTCTGGTAACTGCAGCGGGAGTGGCTCAAGGGTTGGACTTGATGATCTCTGAGGTCCCTTCCAACCCAGCCAATTCTGTGATTCTATGAAAAGAGAGAGAAGGGGAAAAAGGGTCGAATGAAGTGATGTAAACAGGGGAATTAGAGGAGAAGTAAGTAATCAGTGAATTACCAGTATCAAAGGGTCACAAAGATAGATTCTCCTGTGTAGTTCTTGTACAAACCCAAGAATGACTTTATTTATTATTTATTAATTATTATTGATATTAAATATTTATTTATTTATTTATTTATCTATTGTTACTTTATTTATTATTTTGCTGTGTGGAATACATACTGTGTTCAAAAAAGGAGACGTAAAATTCTTACTCACAGGAAGAATAGGTGTAATTTCCAAGCAAGTAATGACTGCCAGCAAGAAGGGAATATATCTGCACTTTTTAAAATAGGAGTACTGGTGGTATTATGGCTTGTAAAGACTTTTCTTTAAATAAAGCTGACCTGAATATAGTTTTCACTGTGGAAAAAATCTTCTCTGTATGGGTATCAACTGCAGTTTAGTTAGTGGAGTGATCAGTCTTCTGGTCATTGAGAAAAGTGTAAAACACTCAAACTAAGCAGTTGCAGGTGTTATTTGAAAAGGAGGTTTACTTTCCCAAATGCTTAATAGTAAATACATGAGAGATTTGAACATGCAAAATGGTTTCTCTCTTGGTGTTGGCTGCTTATTGCAATGCGGACTTGAAGACAAAGATAAACCACTACATCCAACTTATGAAAAAGCTTGTTGGTGGTTTTTTTTAGCTCCTTGACTTCTTAATTTCTCTAAAATACTAGAGACATACTGCAGCTCATGATCACAGAGTTGATCACATTTTATAGTTGCTCAACTGTATCTACTTATTAGAGTTTAAAAAATAATAAAAATAAAAACTTGGACTGAAAGATAACTCCTTCAACTGTAACAAAGAGAATGGAACAAGTAGCTTGTAATGGTTGTTCAAGTACTTGAGAGAAAATAAATTACAGTATTCTCAAGACCCTGAATTTTGAGAATGGAATTTGAATGAAGGCATAACTTATTTGCATCATTTGGCTGAAAAGCAGGCTTTGTCTTCCAAGCAGTTTGGGATAGTAAATAATACTTCTTGATGTTTCAGGCTTTAATTTCTTGTTAATTTTAGCCATTGTTTGGAAGAAAAAAAAATATATATCCTTTTGCATGTCTTTATTTTTAAATGTGGCAAGCAAGGGCTAAAGATTTAAAAATTAAAATATAAAAGACTGAAGCAATGTGTGTTCCTATATATGATACAAGAGCACAGTAAACTAAGATGAAATAAGTATAGTAACAGAATCTTCATACTTTGATTTTTATTACTGGATAGCTCAGTAGAATCTTAATGAGGAGTTGTATCAAAGCGAATGTAAATTTTTCCTGGATAAATTTTTTTGTTAACACAATGAAGGCTAAGCTTAGGTTAGAAACTGGCATTACTATGTGTTTTGGGGATTTTTGAAGGTTTTTGAATAATTTGAATACTTACTCTGTCTTTTTTTCCCCATGTTGGGGCAAAAGCATGTATGTTAGAGGTCTGTCTCTCAAATTTTAATCAGAAACTATTCTTTAAACTCTGACAATTTGCAGTCTTCAAGTGTCTAAAGTCAATCTGCAGTAAATGGAATGACTAAATCTTTTTCAGGGGTGTCTTGGTGAGACTGGAAGGATGCAGCCATCCTGTTGTTATGAAAGGCTTGTGTGCAGAATGTGGCCAAGACTTGACTCAGTAAGTATCCTTGGCTCTGTTTTCCACCTTACCCTTGATTGTGTTTAGGGATCCAAACTTTTTGTTCACTCATTTAATTCTTTGTTTCTCCATTCTGCATATTGGTAGTTGTGAATCCTACCTGTAAGTGTAACTGTGAAGTTGTAGATATTAGTTGGGAGGGAGAACAGTATTTGTACTGCTGAACATAAAAGGGTCTACTCTGCTCCTATAGGGGAACATGACAGGCTGTTTCCTCTAAGAGGTAAATTTCTCAACGTAAAGCACTCTTTCAAATTTGGTTTTCTTTAAAGTAAAATTAAAATAATAGCTCATGAAATGGATGCTTTGAGTGGCCTGAATATATTTATTAGTTAATTAATAATTATAATTGTTTATTATTAATTATTTACTTTATTTAATTAAAATTAAATTTTAATTAAAAATTAATTTTTAATTAATTTTTAAAGTTAATTTTAATTAAAATTATTTAATTAATTAATTATCGGTCACATTGTTTGTTCTGAAATTGCTACTTGTTGGCAGGAATTAGGATTCCTTGTAGATAAAAACTACACATGAAGAGGAAATAGGCAAGATCTGTCTCACTGTTGTGAAGCGCCTTAATTTACATTTGTTGTTTACACAAGACATTTGTTTTGTCGCCCTGAAATTTCCAAATTTCTCTTTATATGTCACATATGCCAGAGATAAATGGCTTAGAACTGCATTTCCTTTGAACTATTGCACGAATTCATAATTAAAAATATGGGTGAATAAGACGCCATGTGGCTATTTGAATTACAGTTCGTGTTACAAAGTTATGACAATAACTGTGCAGGCTCTTTTTTTATGGAGGTAAATGTGGGAAAGCTTCACTACCTTGCACAGAAAATGTGAAGAGGATTTATGCAGACATAAATTCTCTTCTCAGTATATTGTATTTTGCTTAGTATATTGTATTCTAAGTACTTACAGCTGAGTTTGAGAGTTGTAAGGTGTGTCAAGAGTGACTTAATAGACCCAAGAGTTTTATCTGTGAAGGTGTAAAGAGCTGTGAGGTAATATCAGTCTCATTCTTGTGACCTTGCTTTATTTGTCCTGTGTCTGAATGGGAGCTAGCTTGTCTCCAGTGCTTTCAACAAGCTGCAGAACTGTTTACATTTTTTTTGTGAAATATTCTGCCATGCAACTAAAGGAACTTAAGCCTTAGGCCAAAAAGAAAGCAAATTTGAAATATGGAGATACTTCTGTTTTACTCTGTCATATTGCTAATACATTTGGTAAAGAGAATGTTTCTTACGCATGTCAAATTAATAAGTCAATGGATGTATTCTAAAATGCATGTCAAATTACTAATTCAACAGCTGTTTTCTAAAATGCATGTCAAGTTACTAATTCAACAACTGTTTTCTAAAATGGACTGTATAGTAGCCTGGATTTTAGAAATGAAATGTGAATGTTGCATGCTTATTTCATTTGGAAGGAAACTAGTAAAATATCTATATTTTATATAGATAGATAGTTATTTAATTCATAGCTCATTACTAAGGATTATTTTGTGAGCATTATCCTGTTAAACAGCACATGTGGACTGAATATTGAAAATGTTATGCAGTGGGTAGCCCAGTTAATGGTTGGATATAACTTCTAATCAAAAGATGATTGTTAATATTTCATAAGAAATATTATTTGGCAAAACACAAACCTAACAAATAGAATAACAACAAATAGAATTTTCCTGCCCTGAATCTGAATGACTACTTGATTTGAGATTTGTATACCATCACATCTAGATATTGCTATAATGTTATTATTTCATTTAAAATGTAGATAAATTCAGTGAGTTCAGTTTTATCAAATAATACTTCTCTGCCTCAGATAATATCTTCATTTTATACACGATGGCTTATGCTTCTGGAATAATGTGTTAGGTCTACTGAGCCTTCATCAGAAGGCAATTAAAAAGCATCAATGTTTTTCTTACTTGAGTACAGACAGTTCAGTGTCAGCTTGAATGGTAGTGATGCATCCTTTCTGGTAAACAGTTCTTATGCTCATTCAACAAATAGTTGAATGAGAAAACAGTTTATCTTTTTAAAGGCTCATTTAAAATACCGTTCCAGTGTTACATACAAGAGGTGTTCTGAACTCCGAAGCTAAAGGCTTAAGATGGCAAGATGTGCCTTTGGACCAAATGAAATAAACTTTTTTTTATTCTTAGGTATCAGTTGTTCCAAACACTATGGTACAGTAAAAGCAAATTTGTCTGGGATTGTGTCTGCCTCAACACCACACAATAACATTTTTTTCATCATGAACTTGCTTGTCAAGAAATGCTAACTGGATGAAGTTTTAACTCTGTCTGTAGATCTGATACTAAATTTTGTCTTTGGTAGAGGCAGTCGGAAGAATGAAAACAAGTGTATATGTCACATAGGACAAAATTTGTATGCTAGGATTTATAATGTTGATGAACCATAAATAATGTCTTTCCACTGTATCAGAATTCCCAAGAAATTGATCTGTGTTTGCTAGAAGCTAGTGATACTGATGCTGTCTGGTCAGTTTCCAAGAAATTTCTTATTTGTGTATGTACACAAATATGTAAGTGTGTGTACACACTTATGTAAGTGCATGCACACTCTCTCATACATATGTATATATATATATATATACACACACACAGGGATGATATGTATTCTGTATGTATTTATCTGCATATACACTATATCATACAGGTATGTATATGAGTAAGACTATAATATACACATAAAGAAAATAAATACAGGAACACGTATGTAATTCTGGGAATTTTTTGGCTGTTTTTCTTGAAGCAGCAGTCACATGTAAATCACTCTCCTATTTGTAAAGAATAACTTGGGGTATCTTTTTCTTAAATTTATTTGATAGTTGGTCTTGGAGAAAAGTAGATAATTGCATGCTGAATGATTGCAGAAGAAGGAAGAAGTTTTAAATTGGAACTGTTTAGTAGTAATGCTTATTTTGCAGCTTCTCTAATACAGATAAACACATGCATGTTTTGTTCATTGTAGTGGCAGTTTTCATGAAATAATTATATGGAAGCTTAACTAATTACAGTTGCTTTTTGCAAAGATTTTATGGTGTGCTGCTTTGATCTCTTTATCCATATTATTGAGTAACTTCATAAGTAAGAATTTGAAAGAGTGTATTCGTCAAAATAGCTCTTCCTTATAGTAGTTTTCTGGTGGTGACTAGTTTTGAACTCACTAAAACCTCTAGTATCACTTTCCCCTCAACTATTTCTATATAATGCT
Source organism: Heliangelus exortis (assembly GCF_036169615.1). Lineage (NCBI taxonomy): Eukaryota > Metazoa > Chordata > Aves > Apodiformes > Trochilidae > Heliangelus > Heliangelus exortis. Next base: position 57,696,129 of record NC_092423.1, on the reverse strand, counting down.
TCTTTTCCTTATGGTATCAGGATACGAAGCAAGAATGGAAAGAATATGCCATTATCCACAGCAACTGTGTCTATGGTTCACAGTGTCCCAGAACTGAAAGTTAGCTCTGAGGTAAGAAACATTATTCTTTCTTTATTAATACCTTTCAGTGTAGCTCTACGTTTGGTAATCTTAATTATAGCAGAAGAGGAATTTAGTGTTGAGCATATGTAGCCTAGATTTTTTGTCTGCCCTAATGCAGCTTGATTGTTACCAGGGTTTATAGTGGGGCTTTTTAGAGCTGTGCACTGAACAGGTGGCACTTACGTGACAGAAGTGTGAGAACTTAGTGCTGTCATTTTTTGTCTCTAAGAATGAGCAGTTTCTGGAAAGTTCAGGTTCCACTAGCTGAAATGTGTACAAAGCTTGCAATGTCTTTGACACCTAGCTTCACTCTTCACATTTAAATACATCCTGCTGGATATAGTAAAGTTAGTTTGTCTGCATCCTTCTTGTAGGCTAAATTAATTTCATAATTTTTCAAATATTCCATTGAGCTAAGTTATCAAAATATGCTTATTCATCCCTTTGTTTCTTTAGAAAGAAAAGATTATTTATTTTGAAGATAAACATTTTACCTTCCTTACCAACTTGATCCATTTTAACTTTTTATATTGCTGCTTGCTTTTTTTTTTTTTTTTTTTTTGATTTTTAACTCTTCAAAGAACACCAATGAGAAGAAATGTGAAAATATAAACAGCTGATAGTGTCCCCATCATGCAAAAGGGTTTCTAAGGACAATATGCACTCGACACATGCTTTTTCATAGTGCTTCACTTAAATTTGCTTTTAAGTTTAGCTGTCTGGTGGGTAATGCTGCAAGCTTGCTATCAGAGTGCTTAAAGTCAGCACAGCTTAATATGGTGAGAGTTTGGAAATATGCACAAGACGAGTAAACTTGAACTCAAATTTATGAGATTGAGGTCTAGTGCTCACATGGAATGACATAATCTACTTGTGACTGAAGGCATATATTCCTTAAGCTGTACTCTCAGTTATAATTTCTGTCATTGCCAGCTTCAGTTTAATACTCAGCCTAGTTGTTGTCAGCCATATTGATGCAAAACTGCTAAATGTAGCAACCAAAGTTTTCAGATCTACTGAACTTGTCCATTTTTCCCCAAAGCTACTGCTGTTACCTCTAGAGACAATTGACCTTATATTAATTTAGTTGTTACTTATTTATTAAATATGTAAATTGTTGTTTTGAGTTTATCAGTTTTAAGGGTTACTAATGTCGCTCAGATCGGTGAGTAGAGTTTGGGAATTATATTTCTTTGTGCAGAAAAATTGCTCACAAAAATGCTATCACTACAGTTATGTTGAAGTATATTTCTTATACAGTTAGTTTGTAGCAGAACTTCTTCTCAAATTTACCATACTATAAAGGCAATAAACCTAGTACATTTTTTCCTAATCTACAGCAAGCTGAGCAGCTAGGAAGAGAAGATCAACAACGACTACATCGAAATCGAAAACTGGTGCTTATGGTTGATTTGGACCAGACATTGATCCATACAACAGAACAGCACTGCCAACAAATGTCTAATAAGGTAAGAATTTGGTGTTAACATTGAAGCCAAAGGAACAACAGAAATATGTTTAACAATATTTGGATTATGATTCTTTAAGAAAATATTTTGAGGATAGATAAAATTGTAGTTGAAGAATACCAGAAAATGAAAACATGTCTTCTGAAATAGGTTTTTTTTTTTTTCCTGTTTGAGTCAATAGTTTTCTTTCTTCCATTCATGCTTTCCTGCACTTTTCCATTCCAGTCACTTTAAGTGAGAAGTTTCAGATTGCTGTTTTAAATCTCTGATTTCTCTTCTCTGCAATTCACAAACTGTTATAATGACACTTTTCATCCTCAATGTCTGAGGCAGAAATACTGAATTACAGTTCAAAGTCCCTTTCTGGGGAACCCTATTTGTTACTACTTCTGTCATTCTGTGAATACGTCTAGTGGGGGATTTTTTTGGTATTTGGGTTTGGGTTTGGGTTTTTTTAGGTTGGTTTTTTTTTTTTTTTTTTGAGATACTGGGTATTGTGGTTTAGTTTTTTAATGAAACATTTGTAATTGAACTCCTAAGGACATTGGCTTTTAATATTTTCAATTTGGAAACTTTAAAATGAAAAGCACCTTACAATGTGTATATTTTCTTGTACGGGAAGATACAAAAACAAATGTGAGTGTCAAGCAAACTTAGTTCTTCTTACTTTCTTCTTGCACTCTGTCATGTCCAGTAGCTTCAGCAGGTGTTCACTTGTGATAGGAAAAAAACAATCTGTGAATGTACTTTGTAACTGAGAGGAAAGGGAACCATGAATGTTCACTTTGAGGATTAAAAACCTGATGTATTTGAAAGGCTGTGTTTTTATCTGGATAAATTCATGTTTTGAAGAAAAACATTTTAAAAAATATTTTGAGGTTTTAACTGGAATCTTTATCTGCAAGCTTTCTTCCTGGTTTGCTGTCTGATAGTATGTTTCCATGTATTTTTTATCCAACAAAATCCCTGAACTCGGTTTCTATGGAAACTAATCTGACAGAAGCTTACTGAGTAGTGGTGATTAGAATAAGAACCCGAATTTCCTCAGAAATTTCTCAAGTTGCTTTTTTTATATTGGTTTGCCATGAGTAAAGATTTAAATGAAACTTATCTTGTTCATAAACTTTTCAACAGTGTACCTTCCTGCATTTGAACAACTTAGTGTTGTACTGACTGGCATAGAGCAAAAATGTGCTTTGCATTTTATTCATTTACATAATCTTCGTGGCCAAAACTTGCTCTAGCCTAATCAGACCAAAGATAAGTAGTGAAAGTGATGGAAAGTGGTACTACTGGAATGCTGTTTTTTTAATTTGGTATTTTCATAATATGAAATACGCTTTTTCTTCTAGGGAATATTTCATTTTCAGTTAGGTCGAGGTGAGCCTATGTTGCATACTCGTTTGCGTCCTCATTGTAAGGAATTCCTGGAAAAAATTGCCAAGCTGTATGAATTACATGTTTTTACTTTTGGAAGCAGACTGTATGCACACACAATTGCAGGTGAGTGGTATGCTACATTTAACAATATTTATGTAATCTGCCTTCATACTTGCACATGACTTTTGTGGTTGTTTTCAAGTATTTGGTTTTTTTGTTTTGTGCAAAAACACATCCTAAATAGTCCTGTAAGTAGAATTCTTTGCTTTTTTACAAGGCAGTGGCCTGTATGGCCTGTAATTTTAGAAATAATCTGTTTTTTCCTCATGGGACATAAGCTTTTTTGGTTTCTTGTGGATTAGAGAGTCAGACTGTGGCATGACAAATGCCTTCCTATTGAATTGTGTAATAGATTATGATGATGGGCTGTAAAAATTGTCTTCAACATCTCTTGTCTTAGAAATCTAAAGTAACAGTTCCATAAAAATCATCAACATCAAATTATCTCTTCCTGTGAAGAACCTGCTTCCCCTCCTGTTTCCTTTCACCAAAGGATGTTTGGCTGCCATAAATCATAGAATCATAGAATAAGCCGAGTTGGAAGGGTCCCACCAGGATCATCAAGTCCAACTCCTGTCCCTGTGTAGGGCACCCCCAGGATTACACCACGTGGCATCATCCAAATGCTTCTTGAACTTGGGCAGCTTTGGTGCTCCCTGGGGAGCTTGTTCCACTGCTTAACTGCCTTCTGGGTGAAAGACCTTCTCCTAACATCTAACCTAAACCTCCTCTGATTCAGCTTTCTGTTATTTCCCAGAGTCCTGTCTTCAGTCACAGGAGTGGAGAAATCAGTGCCAGTCCCATCTTTTACCCTTGTGAGGAAGCCATAGACTGCAGTGAGGTCACCCCTCAGCCTCCTTTTCTCCCAGCTGAACAATCCAAGTGACCTCAGCAGCTCCTCATAAGTCATCCCTTCCAGACCCTTCACCATCTTTGTTGCTCTCCTTTGGATGCTCTCCAAAAACTCAGTTGCCTCGTGGTCACTGTGGCAGAGGCAGCCTCTGATCTCCACTCATGAGATCCTCTCTGTTGACAAGCAGAAGCTCAAGGAGAGCATTCTTCCAAATTAGTTCCCTTATGACCTGTTCCATAAAGCTGTCATCCAGATGGATTAGAAACCTTCTGGTTGTGCTTGCTGTATATTGCTCCCAGTTGATTTCCAGCAAGTTGAAGTCCCCCATAAGGACAAGGGCAGTAAATCTATTTACAGCTGTTCTTTTTGTGTTTTGGAGCCGAGATTTGTGTAATTCTTTAAGGAAAATCAGAGGTCTAGCAGTATTTTCACAGAATAGAATCATAAGTTGTGAGATCACAGAATGGTTTTGGCTGAAAGAGACCTTAAATTTCCAACCCCCTACATGGGCAGGAACACCTCCCACTAGACCAGGTTACTCAAAGCCCCATCCTGCTTGGCCTTGAAGACTTCCAGGGATAAAGAATACACATCCTCCCTGGATAAGCTGTTTCAATGTCTCAACACGCTCAAAGTGAAGAATTACTTCCTAATGTCTAACCTAAATCTTACCCTTTTCCAGTTTAAAGGAAGCCCTTAAGCCCTTGTCCTATTACTACACACCCTTATGAAAGATCCCTCCCCAGCTTACTTGCAGGCCTCTTTTGGGTACTGGAAGGCTGCTATAGGGTCTCCCCTGAGCTTTTTCAGGCTGAACAACCCCAACTCTCAGGCTGAGAGATTTCTCCAAAACTTAGAAATATTTTCTTTTGCTAACTGAAACCCTCTACTTAAATTACAGCAATAGTAGTCCATGGTGTGGATCACTGTCTGAAATGTTTTGTTCCAACAAGCACAGAAGAAACCTACCCTGTTTTGCAAGCATATGAGTCAAATTCACCATATAAGTGTGACCATATGATTAAACTGTAGAATTGTCTTTCACTCAGTCTTGAGCCTTCCTTGACGGAGTGGCATTTTCACCTCAGACTTCCCTTTATTAATTCTGTTGAACTAGGACAATATAATTAATATTGTAGATTAGGACTCTGTCAAACTGTCTTTGCAGCTGTTCCTTGTCTCCTAGTTTTTTTTAAGTTGTCTTTCAGATCTGCTTTCTTGTGTTATGTTGCCATAAGTACCTTGAGCAATGCTATCCCAGTGATCCCACTTCTTGGCAAGAAAGGAAGATTACAAAACAGTTAAATAGTTAACTACTAGGGTAGCTAACTATTCTATTTAGCTCTAGAACAGAGCTAAAGAAGAATTGTTTAATTAGCAAATTCTTTATGTATGTTAAATAAAATACATGAAATGCTTGTAATGACAAATATTAGATTCTGTAATCAGAAAGTGATACCTATTTGTGGTTTCCAATTAATTCTCCTTGAAAGTTCATGAGACGTGTCATGTTCTGCCCATCCTACTGATTATTTCCACAATACCTGGTGTTTAATAGCTGAATTGCTTGAGGAACCTTCCTAAAGCTTTGTCAGTCAATCTGTTGGGTTATACATCATGTACTGCTAAGGCTTTAACACCTCATTACCCTGCTGTCCTTCTTCAAGTGTCATTATTTCTTCTGTAGCAAAAGGGGAATGGCTGCCTTATACACTACATCTAAATACCCAGTAGCAACAAAGTGGGTGGACAATCTTCACTTGGATCTACATGCAAAAATCTGCATGTGGCCTAAAATCAGATGCATTCCAAGTAAGGTCAGAAGATGTGTAGCTTCAGAGGAAGGAAGAATGGGTTACAGAGGTAGTTAACTCACAATGTGGAAGTGCTTTCCCCATGATTGACTTCTCTTAATCTGTGATTGTTCCTGTGTTTGCTCATTTTAATCTCTGAACTATAATTTGGATTACCCAGCAGTCCCCAGCTGGCACAGAATAATACTTAAAATGTGACAAACCTCTTTGTAGGCAGCATACTTGAGTTGCTCCTTCTGCTCTATAATGGAATAGCTACCAAACAAGCCAATTAGGGTATCTAAGCTTTCTGACATTTACAGGTTTCTGGATTTTTGCCTGAAGCTGTTTAAACTCATCAAAAGCACTGAAACTACAAGTGCATTATGTGGACAATGAGCTGAAAAATGTTGGTATGGAGAAACAGCTGATACAGTCTTTGGTCCACACACTCACCTGTTGGAACAAGATGCGGGAACAGAGGAATATATAGCTAATACATATAGAGAACACTTGATGGCAGTATTGGTTAAATGGTTTCTCACAGAAAGCTGGGTTTGGTATTTTACCATTACGCTTGTGTTACATAAAGGGCTTCTAATGAAATGCCAGGAATCTGCTTCATAAGAAAAAGGTGTGGCTTTTTATTAGCTTCTCCAGGTGTATTTGTGAAGTCTGAACTCTGAGCTGCTGCTTCCAGGTTCTGGAAGGCTTTTTCCTGTTTCTCAAACAGATTACATCTTGTTGGTCCTTTTCTTTTACTGAAATAATTCATCTTAAAGTGTTTCTTAGTTAGACACATTTATAAAG